>NC_051162.1:87767365-88057764 GCF_013339745.2 Dermacentor silvarum
GCTTCGCCTTTTTAAATTCTTTTATTTAGGTATTTGTGTATGTGTTGTAGATCTCTCACGGGCAATAGTATTTAGTGCCACTAAATGCAATGGCGGATATGATACATACCTTCAACCACAACCGTGAAGATTCCCGCAAATTTAGGAACACCCAACGTCCTGCATACCCGCATATTCAACCTATAGTGATCAAGGCTGCCAAAATAGAGGTGCTCGGCTTACAACTTGCGAAGAATAGGCGGCCCCGAGGTGTACCCTATATGTGCGGCAAGTAAGTACCGCTTGCACGAGCGGTAGCAATGAAAGCAATTCTCCCTGTGTAATTAAGGTCAAAAAGCCAGAAAACTTAAATGAGATAAATGCAATAAATACTCCAAGCAATAACTGAAAGACAATACTGAAAGGCGTGAGCGCGACACTTTGTATAGAAGAATGCGATGTAGAAAATATGGCGCTCTTCACAGTCGTCCACAGTACTTGTTCCTTTTAATGAATACGTATTTTCAAGACAGTGCACTGTAAGAGCCATTATACATATGTGTAATTTTAGTGTGGTGCTTCTTTTATGCGTGTCCACAGCATTCCTAATATGTTATGCTTCAAGCTCAATGTCTTATTTGGCGTAAATTATCGTATAGCTTCATATAGGTAAATAGTTACAAAATTGTCTTGCACTAAACGCCAACTTAACAGTCCGCCATTTCTTATTCAGATGCATAAAATATCGATGTTCCCTGTTGTTTGCGGTTCTCTATGCAGATAACTTCATTTTATTGATCGATTGATTTATTGATTTTATTGACGGACGGCTGACACATGATATTTCGGGCGCTCGCAATATTGTGTTACAGCTAACCGCGCATTATTTCATTCAGCACTAAATTTTTAAATACAGGTAAGGTCCAAAACCAGGTATGGCGCATAAAATTCAGCGGTGCTGAGGGTGAGTAATGCGCCTATAACTTTAATGTCATTGTTATAGTCATTTAGAAAAGACACAATCTGCGCAGTTAAGTTTAGATTTAGCATCAACATGGTAGGTCTATAAACTTGCGCACGAAATTATTCCAAACGCCTCTCCTTCTCCGGAGAAAAAAAAGGATAAATTGCTAAACTCGAAATAAGGCAATGCGATAGTTCTTGTTTAGTGGCTTTCCAGTGCTTACTACGCTAACACTAAACCAATTAAGCTTAAAATTCAAATCACCTTGCCCATGGATGAAAGCATCAAGTGTCATCTCCAACGAGGAACACTCGGGTGGCCTGGTCGTGCAGGCGCATGTACTGAAGCTCACGTTGACGCAAGCTTGAAAGAGGCCGCATGTGACTCGCGTGTGGCTTGGTTGAATCATCGTGCTGCCTAATCAAGAGTCGAGACTGTGGCTCCCAACGCTGTCAATGGTATCCTCACATTCATATCTGACTTTGATTCGGTAAATTTCGAAGGTACCATTGGGTCTCTCCGAAGTAATTGTGAAGGATTTAACCTCAGCAGATAATAACCGCAGGTTAACTACATCGGACAGGACAGCTGGTAGAGCTTAATTTTTTTATCAGTAACACGCCTCTAAGTAAATATAACGTAACGTATAACGCATTCCTACAGTAAGCGGCAAACTGCACTCAGCAATTGTAATATGAGTCAGCCATTCTCTTTTATGGCTATTACCTCCGGTTGAATACATCGCATTACAAATCTCAGGATTTCTCTGTAGTTCTGGGAAACTGTTCTATGAAGATTCGTGCTGTTTGTGTGGTGAGAGTGACAGATTATTATCTTGCTTGTAAAAACCTTAAGTTCAGTATTACTGTTTATGCCAGCCGTAATTTGTGGTGCGTAGCAAGAAACTACCAAGAAAGAAAAGAAACTTTATTGCCGGAGCGGGATTCAAGCCCACGTACTCCCGGTCCCAAAGAGAGCGTCGTAGCCACTGGGCTATACAGCCTCTATTGTTTTGGGTGAATCTCGCCAACCTGTGTCTAGGGAGCCTACATGCAACGCTGTTTTAGGGTGGTGACAACAGCAAAATTTTGACCGTTATTTCCCCGCCAAATTTGGTGGGCTAGTAGGCTATACAGCCACGCCTGCAGAGCATGCATTTATGCTAACCATACGATTGCGTTCGAGCGTCGTTTTCTTCGCCCACAGCCGGCGCGTTCGTACGCTCGTCAAGGTGAAGAGGTGTTGTGCGCTATGAGAGCGAGAGGGAGACGCATTCACGGAGCGGGTCTCCTGGGACGCGGTGTCGGCATTTTAGCGCGGTGTCGGTGTTGCAAGCTGCGCTTTGCAACGCGCAGTGACGGCCGTAAGTCCTAGACGCGCGAAAAGAAATTATCCTCATCATGAGTATCATCAAATTATCATCATCATGAAAAGTTCGCGCGCACTTCCGGAAAATGCTGCGCTATGATCGCCTAGCTTCGCTGTTTCAAGCGTTGCGCGGCCGAGTGCAAGGTTAAGCGTTTTTTTTTCCAGGCATAGAAATTCTAGACATTTGTTTTCAGCATGTGACATTGAATGCAATTGTGAATTTCAGTTGTCTAGAATAATTGTTTGCTTATAAATTCCCTTTGTAAGCATTCTCAACTTGAACAATCATATGATTTCATTCGCTTTGCAAACCAGAAAACACAGAAACAAGCTCACCAGAATGCTTTGCGGAAATTTCATCACACGATGAGGGCTGCAAAGAAAAAAACGACACATAGTATTCTAGTGCAGCAACTGAGATCGGCACGCGAGTGAACGAACATTGGCCGCACATAACGTCAATGTGTAACAGCCACTAATTCATGCACACAATCGCTATAACCGATCACCAACGTCTCTTTCAGTGGGTAACGCTCACAGGAGAATGGACGTTCTTTCAGTCAACTTCATATCACAGGAAGCTATAGGTATAGCGACATTTTAAGCCAACTTTGTATTTCATAAAATGAACACACTTCCTATATAATCTGTAAGTCAGAGTACAAGATTAGAAATTTCTGTGTTAAAATGAACAATTCGGGTGTTCCAAGTTTCAGAACACAAAAATAGACCTGTACAATATTCAATAAGCAGTAAATTTAAAAAGAAACGCAATAACAGTTCCTTATAATGAACAAAGAAGGCACCCCGTAATGTTAAATTCCTCACACCCAAGGTAACCGAAGAGAAGAAAACTGCTCACCTTATTTCCAAGAGGAATAACCAAGAGCACAGACGCAGAACCGGCAGCTACCGAAAAGGCTAATAACCCAATTTTCCAAAGCAACGATAGCCCGCATGTCTGATTCGGTTTCTTCCACTCGCGCAGTTGTCGTGATACATCCTGTGTGATCCTGGTTCTGTCCATGAAACTTGCGAAATTACCCGCGTGTTCACAGTGAACACTGAACAGCTGCGCGTCTTCACCCATTTGCTTGCCTTTCTCCAGTTCAGTAGTATTGATTTCTAACATTGGTCTGAAGTTCAATAAACTACAATACATATCAGATGAGCGTTTCTTAGCAAAACCTGTCTATCTAGCGACGGGACGCATCTTTTACCGACGATGATTAAAGCACATTTGCGGAGCCAAAGCTCAGTTTACAGGCATCACAGAAAAACTGAAACAGGGCATTTTAACGTCTGCGGTGACCTGAGAACTGCTAAAGCAATTAGCCTTGCAACGAAAAGAGACCTTGGTAAGTGAAATTGGCCTGCTCGTGAAGCTCCAGTAGGCCGCTTTTCCAAAGGCACGTCAACGCTTTCTCAAAGCGTAACGTTGAAAGACTCACTCACCCTGGCCTATTTGATAACAATGAAGGGGCGCCAGCGCGTGCGGTATCGTGTGTATAAGTTATAATAGAGCTTGGCGGAAGGAAAAGAGATCGCCAGTTAAATCAGTCGCGGAAGCGATGCAAACAAGCTTGCGGCGCTGTGACACAGTGCTGACTATTGTTTCGTTACACTTCCTGACGGACGACCGAAAACAGGATGTATTACACTCGACGCCGAAACGCGCACAGAAGTTTGGTTTTTCTGGGTGCGGGTTCGTTTATTTTCACGCGTCAATGCCTTGGACGTTCATTACATTTCTCAATGTTTTCCTTCGCCTTGATGTGCTATCATTTTAACATATAGCTGAAACCTACTGGTTGCCACTGCAATCAAGCCTGTGATCTATTTTCAGCGACTTTTACATAACTGCTAAAGCACAGAGCGTCCTGGCATGGCAAGTGTCTCTATAGTATCTTGAAAAATGGCTTACACGCAGAATGAAATTGTGCGTATATGTAGCCGTCGTTCATGTTGGGCTATCGACGATGGTAGTTTCTAGTATATTTACTGAAAGCACGAGCGAAGCTAGACTCAGCTATGTGATCAAAATCAAAGCCCCTTTCTTAACGAAGGATGGTTGAACGCGAAGCTTTCTGTCATGCAAAGTGAATCAAAGTCAAATTCCAAAGCCAACGACCACGCAACGAAACCAAGAAATCCTGAGCGACCCGATGCGATGCCTATGTGATTTGATTGCTTGTTCAGGATTGTATTTTCTGAACGTTGAATTTGAATGAAGACACATTTCGGTAAGTTACATACCCTTTATTTTAGATCATGTAGCCGTTGATTACACGCACACACTCACAGTTTGACGGGCTGTGGTAGACGGGCTGTGGTAGACGGGCTGTGGTAGATCGCTGTGGTAGGTCAGAGGCTCTGCCGTGGCTGATACACGGGGTCGGCCTTACGGGCGCAATCGCGCTCGCGCTTACATTCACGTACGGCAGCCTCTTATGCCGTGCGCTGCACCCACGCCCTACCCATGGTGATGGCCGGAAATGAATTGCGTGGCGCGCGTAATGCAATGCAGATATATACAGTTTGTCTGGGTAGCGTGGTGCTACAGTTCTCATTGTCCCTATTGGTACAACTGCGAATGTAAACTGTAGTCATCTACGATACGTTTGTCGTGCGCCGTAGTTCTATTGCGTACGCAGATGCGCAGATGGTTCCATTGTGTAAGTTTGGTTTCCTGCAGTGCGTTTTCGGCGCTCACTGACGAATCAGAGAGAAATGGAGAGGTTTGCTTTAAAATTGAAGGCAAACCTAAGAAATCTATGTTACACATTCAGATGCATAAGCGCGTGTGGGAGCCGTAGCTAGCGCTGCCTCATAAGGTGCAACAAGTGGCCTATAGTACTAAAAGTGTGTGACAGCAAGCAACCAAATGCACCGCAACACAAAAAAGAGTGACACAAGCATAAAATCTATCATGACCTAAATAATTAATACTGTACTACCTTATTTTCACATTGTGGCGATTGAGCAATCAGGCACTGTCAAAGACGTAAGGTTAAAACTTAGCTCGTTATTGAGCCAATTTGTTTCCAGCTGACAGTTGACAAGAACTTTATTGAAAGGTCCTGAAGAAAAAGATTGGTGGAGCCGAAGGCACCCCAATTAAGTTGGTGGCTCCGCCCATGACGGAACCGGGAACTGGTGACTCTCGGCGACGTCGCGGGCCCTCTGGGGGACCTGTCGTCGGTGCGTAAAGTCCGGGCTTTGCAGTAGGGCGTCCCACTTGGACTTGTCGTGAAGATCAGAGCCCGCGTAGAACGGGCACAGCCAGAGCATATGATGGAAAGAGCAGTACTCATGCCCACATTTGCAGCACGATTGCGGGAAGTTGGAATCTATCAGATTGAGCGCTCTGGGGGTGAGGTACGATCTCGTCTGTCAGAGCCTGAACGTGACAGACTGAGCCCTGTTTAATTTCGGGTGAGGGGGAGGGAATTTCCTCCTGCTCAGTCTGTAGTGGGATGTGACCTCGTTAAAGGTGGTAAGAGGGTCTTTAAGGGAGCAATCCTGTGAGAGAGCTGGACCGTTAGCCCGGGCGCGGTTCGTGAATTCACCCGCTAGGCAGTGGGCCTGCTCGTGGGGGTTGCAACCCGCTTGATTACATACTCTTTTAACGTGGGCCGGGAACCAGGCGATGTGGCGACCTCCTGTCTCGTTGTCCGCAGTATTTTGAAGAGATTTGTTTACTAGGCTAGACGTGTGCTTAGACACTAGGGCTGACGAGAAGGGCCTGATGGCAGTGCACGAGTCGGAGAAAACAGTCGTTGGGCCTTTGGCAACGTTAAGGGCCAGGATATCGCGGTTTCCTCCGCCTCGTTTGCACGCTTAGTGCAAACGGACGCGGCGCTAATCAGCGTTCCGCGCGCGTCGACGACCAAGATTGCAAACCTGTTTTCGCTGCCATATTTGGCCGCGTCAACGAAGAGAGCATCTGCCCCATACGGATCAACTCTTTGAAGGATGGATTTAGCTCGTGCGATTCTTCGGCCCTCGTTATATACCGGATGAATGTTTCTCGTTACGGGATCGGCCGTTATACCTTCCTTGGCTTCTTTGGACAGGGGGTATCTGTCGAGCGGTGGTTGTATGGATGATATACCTGCTTCGTTAAGGATTTTGTTACCTGGCTTAGTTAACGAAAGCGTGGAGATCTGTGCAGTGAGATGTGCCTCGATTAATTCAACAGTATTGTGAACACGAAGCTCCAATAGTTTCTCCGTGCTAGCGCATTGTGGGATGCCGAGTAGTCTTTTGATATCGGCCCTAATGAGCGTGTCGAGTTTGTTCCTTTCTGCTTTGTCCCTGTTGAAGAAAGGCGCCGTGTAGTTAACGTGAATGATGAAGAATGCCTGAAAGACCCTGGGTAGGCTGTCCTCCTTGAGTCCCCCCTTTCTATATATTGTAGCTCTGGCAAGTAGCCTGAGTATATTGCGCGCCTGTGCTCTGAGCTTTTTTAGTGCTTTTGCATTACATCCTTTGGCATTGATTAAAACTCCTAAATTTTTGATGGAGTTCACCCTCGGAATGGAGTGTCCTTCTTCAGTCGCAATTTTGAGTGGCAGTGTTTCCAGAGACTGTTTCCAGCAAAACAAGCAATAGTTAACGCACAAGGACAGCGGCGAGCACAACTGTTGGTCGTCGGAACCAGATTCATGTGTCACATGGGTCCACTTATTATACACGACTGATCGTACATTCCCGCATAGCCGCTGACGCTCGCACTAGTTCCACAATGTGCACCACTATTCACTTAGTGCTCGCAATCTGATTATAGAAACATTATTTTGCTGAACAGCGACTACATTCTAGAAAGATTTAATGTGTTTCACCGAATGATAGCTAACAGTGGATAGTCGTTGGAAAAGGGCAATGAATAAAATATAAACGCTATGCAAGTGCCAGTACAAAGTAAATGACCATAATTTTTTGACGCAAACGTGGTAAAAACAACGAAATTTGCAGGGCGAAAATTTGTACGGTACACGGTCATGTGCAGAACTCTGAAGGTCATAAACTAATGCTAAATTCCCGTAAGCAAAATTACACAAGCCCGTTTTGTTATCCACTTCGATATGAAAACATCATAAATTTGACCTGTTGAAATACAATTAA
The DNA here is from genome assembly GCF_013339745.2 of Dermacentor silvarum. NCBI lineage: Eukaryota > Metazoa > Arthropoda > Arachnida > Ixodida > Ixodidae > Dermacentor > Dermacentor silvarum. Next base: position 87,774,804 of record NC_051162.1, read on the forward strand.
TATAAAAGTGTTCTTCGGTTTTCATTTTCACGGGACCTCCTTCTGTATATACTTAACATGTAATTAGCCCCGTTATTGTATTGGATAAACTAATTCGGATTCTGACTCTGACGTATAAAACACTGTAGGAATTAGTCTTTTGTGTTGTGGAATTTTTATTGAACTGTAAAACATGTTTAGGCAAACAATTACAAAGAAGGCAACATTCATTTCGAAGGAGCATCCGCATAAAAAAGATATATAGGAAGATAACAATAATTACTACTTATGCTAAATATGTGTCGTGTATCTGAATGCGGACGTCTGCTCGTTAGGCAGTACCGACGTTCCAGCCTACTGAAAAATCTTGCAAGTTCGTCATGACACAAATGAGCGAAGTCTGCCCAAAAATTAAAGAAAGCATTTCAGAAATAATTCCAACCTAAAGCACTTGACTACGGTAGCGCTGCAGCTGCTCACCGCTATACACGCCTCATCTTGCTCACATTTTCTCATATGCTGTGTAATGTAAGCGAAGAAGAATTTTCAGGGTATTTGTATTTATTTCTTTGTTCCTTTCAATGCTTTCTTAGGCTGTTTGTACTTGTGAAACATCGCTTTATCTTTATTCCGAAGAAATGGTACTGCTTGAAGAGTAATGAAAGTGTTCCTGGGGCCCTATAACGTAACATAATTCCAAACTGTTTTGATTCCAAACTCCTGACGTCAAATTTACGTAACCACCAAGGCAAGCATCGGGCGGTGACCCGCAGCGTTGTCTGCACAACCCAATCAAACACTCTCCTCGTTTATAGGAGGTCACCTTTGCTCGCTTTCGAAACCAATATCATTGTCCACACTCAGCGGTTTTTCTTATCTAATTGGCTGACGAGAGGCGAGGAGCACGCTCTAGTGGAGAGGGTCTCGATGGGGCCGAGCCAGCACAGTGAAAATATGTAACCGCATGAAGAGGGTGGTGCCGGCTTCTCCGATTGGTCCGCTTCGCCTTACTTAGCTTGCGGTGGCTGGTCGAACATCGCGGCGGCCTGCAACACAAGGGTAAGAATGCCGCTAAAACGGATCCTCAGCAAGGAAGAGTTGGCAGAGCGATGTTGTATGCGTGCCGAAAGGGCTCGACAACGTTTTACTGCCACGCAAAAATGTTTATCATGCGCAAATAAATACATGCTCACCGGCAGGTGCTATTAGCGAGGGCCAGAGCGATCGGCCGGCAGCCATCTTCTATTCCTTTCGGAAGGGGCAGTCTGTGGCTATTCAGAAAAATTTTCAGTTTTGTTCGTCATATTAATGCATTTTTTCACGTGCACGTCACTGTGACGTGGTGAGTTTTCGTAGTTTTGTGAGGTCGCGTGACAGACAGGCGAAGTGGGCGTAGCGAGAAAACATTGGACCAATAGCAGAGGGCTAATGGTGAAAAGGCGTCAAATCAGGAACGATTATTTTTCGTTTGTGCGGTTTAATCATGCATAATCAGTGGGTACACGTTATTGCAGATAGGGAGCTATCGTGGTTTTCATGACGTCGCGTGACAGACAAGCGAAGTTGGGAGTGGCCCGAAGATGTTTTTACCAATCGTGGAGGCTGATTGCAGAAATTGGAATCAAAACAGTTTGGAATCATTTTACGTTATAGCGCCCCTGGTTCACTCATCAGGGCTAAGTGGCATCATCATCTAAGTTTCTCTCTAATCAATACTTATTCCTGCCGTAAAGGAGGGGCGCCTCAACAGGTAGTGACAAAAATTTATCTGGCCATTCATTTTCCGACGTACATGTCAGTTTGGGCGCATCGGTATATCAGGGTGTACTTATGTCTTGAGCTACTACATCTTGAGAACACAAATATTTTAGATTTGTTGCTCTGTGTGATCGTACCAGACGACAGTGTCTTTCTAATTATTATTTCATCTCTCTCTTCCTTGTTTATCTTTCACAAATGTTTGCTTTATCAGCGCATGTCCTCATTTTGATATTCTTTTTATATTGTTGTTGTTTCTACGTTATAGAGTATAGAAATGAATAAGTAACCCAAATGCTCATTACTGCACTAACGTTCACTGCAGTACGGAAGAAGTGCGATTGAATGCTGCAGCACTTGTTTTTCATGATGTTGTATCCGGCACTATCTACCAGCCTTCTATTGCATTTTTATGTAAAGGACAACCTGTGGCATGAAGTGTTGCTCGCATATTCGTGGGTGGAAATCTCCTCATCCGGCGTGATATGATTGCTTGCCGGAAGCTGCTTCAACTATTGTAGTGCTGTAGTTTCGGTTTTACCGCTCTCCCTCCGCGTGTACACATGCCTGCAGCATTATAATACGAAATCAACATGCAGCTGAAGAATACAATGTCACGGTAGTCGGCTTTGCCTTGCCTCCTACGCCCGATTTGCCTGAACTGGCAGCTGGCTACTGCGTTTGTGCCTGATTTTATCATGATCATCAGCCTTTCGTATATCTACTGCAGGACGAAGGCCTTTCCCAGCAATCTCCACTTACCGCTGTCTTGCACTAGCTCACTCCAACCTGGACCTGCAAGTTTCCTAATTTAATGATGCCAACTAATTTTGTCACACCCTCGACTACGCTTCCCTTCTCTTGGCACTCATTTTGTATCTCTACTGATCCGCCGTTGACCTGCCATACGCATTACACGGCCTGCCTAGCTCCCTTATTTTCTCATGATGTTTGTTAGAATACCGGCTTTCCCCGTTTGCTCCTCGAACCACACAGCTCTCCCCCTAATGACGTGCCTAACATTTCTCGTTTCATAGCTCTTTGCGCTCTTTAAATTGTTTACGAGGTTCTTGGTTAACCTCAAAGCTTCTGCCCGGTAATGTTAGCACGTTCAGAATGCAATGATTGTACACTTTTCTTTTCAACGTTGCTACGGTACGCGTCAGGATTTGGCAATACCGAGTATTCAGAAGCCCATTTATCATAAGCAGGTTGTTTTATATGCACTGCTAGATGACGGCCAGCCCTCTGATATTACCATTGTCTTCCTGCCAGCTGTTCCCATCTTACGAGTACATCTGCTGTACCTTCCGTCATCACAATATCCCCTTATTATCTCTCCTCAGCTTTGCTTCTCTTCTCTTGGGAGCCAACATGTAGCTTCAATAGATTGTTTATATTGTCCACGCGTTATGTAACTAAAGAAACGAATACCGTTGTTTGCTCTTTGATCCACACCGCTTCTTTCCTCTCTGTACACGCTATGTTTCTCGTTATATTGATCGCGGCTCTGTCGCTAACATCTTCTAAAGCTTCGGAAAGCCCGTTTGGAAATGCAAGATTCTATAACCACTTCAATAACCTATTATCCTTATAAACTATTGCACTGCCCTAAACCTACAGGCTACACAACCTGTCGTCCGTGTTTTATACGTGCTTGAAGCATCGATTGCCCTTTACAATCGGTAATGAAAAGGCCGCAACGAATACCTCTCTTGTTGCTTGCTTCAATACACACCCAGGGAGCTCGTGCTTAGACATTGACTACGCAAGCGGATATTACGTCGAAGTATCATTTCCGCAAGCCGAGGGAAAATGAGACAAAGATCAAGGGAACATACGAAACGACCGCCGACTTCTAACCTGTTACTTCCAACCAAGAAAACCGTAAACACGCCGGCTACTAACATTCTTAGAAAACGTTTTGAAGAATGTCATAGAAGATGGCTTGCGGTTCGTTAGCTGTGACCCTATAGCAAGTCATAATTGCCCACGTCATGATCTGGTTTTGCCGTTGACCACGTGTTCTCTAGAGTTATCGATATGTTGATCGTTGCGGATCTGGTATATCTTAATGCGCGCGCATCTTCCCACCAAAGCGTGTAGTTCACAACAATAAATCCAAAAATAAACTCAAACCCTCCCGAAGATGCGAAACACGTTCTCGTTCGGCTGATTACCAACTCCAATCGTGCTACGACGCCCGCATAAAGTACAAACCAGATGCACGTGATCTTGCGCGCGACAGCGACAAGCGACGCGATGGAGATGGCTGTCGCGGGCGCTCGTCGCCGGCAAATCATACCTCATGCGAGCGACGAGACGAGCGACGACTTTGAGCGACGTCTCCCCGGTGTTGCCGGTATGAGGGCAGCAAATACTCTCCGGAACTAGCGTGGCGCGTGCTTTATTAATTTAAGTTGATGTGCTTTAGTGTAAAGAGCAGCATAAATATTTCTAAAGGTCTTGCACTGCGTTATTATCCTTACACGTATCAAAATCTAGTCGTTTGCTCGTTCCGTGCGACAATCGGTAGTGCTTGAGTGATGTGTATCCAGTTCCGGCTTCGAGCTATGGGCTAGTCGCTCATAGCACTTCCGGGCGACGAGCGACGAATTCTAGATTTCTAGAACCGAGTCCGAGCGATCTGTTCGGGCGACGGTCCGTTTCATCGCTCGAAGTCGTCGCTCGTCGCCGTCGCGCACAAAATCGCTCACATGAGGTGTGGGCTTAAGGGTGTAGAAAGCTGCTAGTTGAACTCGCAGCAGCGATAACGATTATATTTTTGACGGTGCGCAACGTATGTGAAAAACGTTCGCAGTATAGATTGGCAGCAGATAAGTACATTGGAAAGGGTGATGGGCACGTGTGCTCGAGGTCTAGTGGGCTGCAGAAGATAGCACCAGCCTTTCCCTTCAAAACGAACCACTTCTCTCACTTTTATACAGTCCGGCCACATTAAACTGAATCCTCACCTTCTGAAAAAAATTAGACGCGTATCTGCTTGCTTCGCTGAAAATGACGTCGAAACACGATAGTCGTCTGTCGCCCCTGATACGTAACACCCTCTTTTAACCCCCTCCCACTTCTCACGCTCTTCCCCTCCCCTCTCATCCCTCCCATGATGGATGCAATGGAGGGCTTGCTGAATTCAACTCAAATTTGGGACCTCTTATTACTGTTGACCTAAAGCCGGCTACGGAGCCGCGGCTTCAGTCGGCTTCTTTTTAACGCGTAGTGTCTCCCCCACACTATTCTAACGCGTTGATTTTTCATTTACTAGAGTAAAAAGTCGGCAGATCCCACGCCCTGTGGGTACCGATGTTATGCGAAGCAGTGTGCGGGGAGCCTGTTATTCTTTTAAGTTTCCTTCCGTGGTACGCTCAAGGGAGCTGTGCCACTCATCTGATAGCAGCAGTGCCAATGTACCTCAAGAAGGAAATCGTGATGTACTATTTTGGTCAATTTATATCCTATTCCAAGCTTTTCTGAATTAAACTTCCCCACTAGAAAGGGTATCAATACTGTTTTCGGTTGTTCAGCTTACTAACTACTCGTAGTAGCTGACTAGCAAATACTGTTTTCCTCGCTGCCGTGGTTTATATAGTAGCGAAAAAAGTGCTGCTTTTGGTTAGAAATTCAAAGGTGGCATGAATGCCATAACTGTTGAGGGGGCGCTCAGGAATATGTCGAAAGGGAGTGCTCATAGCTTATTGTGTATAGCGGCCGCGCTTGTAACACGGGACACTGAACCGAACAAGTGGATGCTAGAATACGTGAGTGCAGGTATACGTCTTCGCTCAACCGTAATATATAGCATATGAAAAGCTAGATATTATATACAGCGTTACATCAGGCCCCCGGAAAAGATAAAAAAGTCCGAGAGTGACGAGCGGACGGAAAGAACAAAATGAATGAAAACGTGAAAGGCAAAGACAGATAAGGCAACCGGCGATTTTTTTTTCTTTCATTTTTTTCAATTAGGGAGACCTCACCGGCCTACGAAGAGGCATAGGGTGAGGGGGCAGTGACGTACAAAACAATACAATCGGCAGTAAGATATCGGTACTCTAAGGTATGAAACATTGGCACAAAACGAAGAAATAACAGAAACCAGACAAATCTTTAAAAAATAAAAATAAATGAGAAGATGAGCATTGCATACAAACAGAAAGAAGTGAACAAAAAAGTTACGTTGTCGGTTACATAGTTACATATATGACTATATACATTGCGTAATATTAAAAAGAGAACAACAAAAAAATACGTAGAATCTCGTCATCTGAATGACGCGTAAGCATTTCGTAGCAACGACACGGTGTTGAGTGTTCACACTCAACGCTACTGGTAATCCTAGCACTGCTCAGCGGCTGCGGTTGTCTTGGCGCCATTACGCCAAATGCAACAGCGCTGCGGCAGCACGAGCTGCTGCGGTAGGCGACGCAACGTGAACTGATGAGGCAAGCAAACTGCTGCAGGTGGCGGCGTCAGCTGCGCTGATGAAGTTCCGATCCGAAGCCATGGCTGCTCCACAGTTCTGGCTTACTGTAGGTGTGCTTAATGCGTGCGTGCACATCACGTGGCCACAGAGACGCCCTCGTGCCACTGCTATAGTGCGTTCGTCATCGTCTTCTTTCACAGGTGGCGAAAAAATTGCTGCTGGCTGTGTCTTGAAAGCGATCCTCTTACGTGGAGGATGAACGGACGCTCGGATAGTTTTTTTCGTTGGGTAACCGTAGAAATGCTTAGGCATTTGAAACAAGTACTAAGAAATAATGCATTCGACTGAGAATATCAAGTAACTCAATGAATGCCTCTTGAGCGCACAGGCTTTCGCCTTGACCATCTTTGGCGTACGCTGAAGTTAGTGCCAATTTTTTTGTTTGGCACTTTTATTATTTAGTTTGAGAAGATTTAACGTAAAAGGCATGCGCTGGCGGTGTTTCGCTTCACGCCATTTTATTGTGGGTTGTAATTCTCAAAATTTCGAGGAATAACTTTGTGAAGAATGTAAGACAAATGGTGAGCAACTTAAGTGGCAAGACATTGCTGCTGGTTCTACGTTGAAAGCGATCCTCTTACCCGAAGGGCGGACACACTCTCCGAGAGATTTCTCTGGGTAACCATATAAACGCTTACGCATTTACAAATAATACCGTCACAACGCGTGACGATGCATTGGAAACGTAAGTGTAACCGGGTTAATAAGTAACCATGTACCATATCCGACCCCCCCCCCCCCCCCCCAAAAAAAAAAAAAAATTGTTGTAGCTGGGTTCAGTCCCTGGGTATGGTCAAAGTGGGGCGAAAGTTTTGTGTTTACTGAGCTGAAACACCCTAGAGTACTGAACACTCAACGTTGGCGCAACCACTAAGTTTGCTCCTTTTCCTAAAATACTCAGATACAAAGAAAACAACGGTAGGGCTAGCTAAACGTTAGATTGTTATAAGAGCTGACCTGCAAGACGTGATAGCTAACCGGAATAACACCGAAAACAACTAACAAATGTTTCTTATCGTCCTAAGTCCTTCTAAAAAAATTTGGAGTAACATATAATTGTTGTAGTAATTGTAAGTTATAAACAGTATACTGCGGAAAGCGTGAAAGTATAGGAAAGCACATTACTCTGATGTCTGGAGGAGATGTTTTAAGGGGCCCATAACCACTTTTTATCGAATTCGAGAAATACATTTAGACTATTTCAAAATACTTTGTCAGAAATAGTACTTCGATTCATTCAGCAGAAGCGGAGTTATAGGCATTCAAAGGTCGCGTATGATCCCTTTCGCGGTGCTCCCATTCCTCCTTCAATGCCTTGCAGTGTGAAGGCGGGGCGTGCCCACAACGCTCCACCTACTGAACATCACCGTAGCGCGCAGTTCAAATTTGATTTTGGGTGTTCACGTAGACGCAACTACTTCCAATTTTGGAACCTACTGCGTGCCAAATGCGGCTGTCCTCAGTGAGCCACATTTCGCTCAGCCAGCGGACTCGCCGCGGGACCGCGGTATCTACGCTGCATAGCAGAGCACAACGACATGCAACCGTAGCGCGCATGCGCACGTTCTTGTGCACGAAAGGGCTTGAGCAAGGTAGATATACCTGGTAGCGAAGCTTCCATAGAAGCACATACGTTCAAAACATGGCGGTTCATCGGCGGTTCATGGGGCTTAGCGCCATCAGTGTGAGGAGGGAACACTTCCGGCGGAAGAAGAAATAATGTGACGTTATATCCGTTAAAAACAGAAGTGACGTCATTTTGTTCTCAAAGGGGCGAAATTTGTTTTCGGAGGCCTGCCATTACAGCTGTATATTCAAATGCCCCGCCATACGACTTCATGGGCGTTCCGAGCTTTCAGCACGGAAAGCGATGCAGGAAAGGTCAGAGCTACGGGTGTCGAAATCGCATCCCTGCAGAGAACATACTAGGGTGCCTCGATGCCAGCGCTGCCGTTCTGGCATCGAGGCACCCTAGAACATACTTTCTTTGGAGGCCGCCGAACGCTTTGGGCGTAGAGTGCTCGTCCTTTCGTCGGGCGCCAAGCCCGCCGGCCAGCGCTGTCGCACGAAAACGACTAAATTAAACAATTATCTGGCTGTCGCAAAGTGCTTTTGCCTGAACAGGTTAAGAAAGAATGAAACTACCCGCGTCACCAAATTTAGATAAACGTCGGCAAGCAAAACACAACATGTGAGGGGGGCGTATTCTAACAGGTGAACTTTACGAGCGCGCCTTTCTGCACACTTCAAGAGCTGCATTGCATTGCAAGTGATAGCGGCGTGAACGCCCGCCGCTATCGATGGGCGCTCTTACGGTGGGCGCTGAAAAAAGGTATTTACTAATAATGACCAAGTAAAACCAAATCGTCGCTTCTTTTCTTGCCATGCGTATATAAAATTGATTACGAACTTTACTTTCGTTGAATTAATCTAACTGTGTCTCTCTTTATTTATAAAACGCTTTTTTTCTTTCGCAATGTTTGTTCCCTCCAAACATAGTCGCGCTTCAATCGCTGCTCCCATAACCACCCTTGCTGATGTCGGTGACAATTCGTTCTGAACCGCTTTTCGCCCGAAGCTTCGCGACCTATGTGAATCGACCTTGGCTTGAGCGCACGCTCGCGCCCGTATATGCTCCAGTCCGGCCGTGCTACGCGGCGTGGATCGCCTTTGTTCTGCACCAGCTCGACCTACGGATGGTAGCCACATTCAACTGGAGCATTTTGAAGCACTATCAATAAGTCGATACGAAGCGAATTCTGCTAAGGCCTATAACCACGAGCGGCTAGCAGTGCGCGTGCGCTGGCAAGCGTGCGTGTGGTCTGACCTTAGAGTTCGCGCAGTTTGAAGCTAACTGAGTGTTCAAAGTTAGTCGAAATTAGCGATACACGATGGCTAGGACACCGATAAGCAGGGAGACCGAAGCTTAATTCCTGCACGGGAATTAATTTTGGTGCCACATCTTGGCATGCCAAGATGGGGCACCAAAACAAGAAGAGTGACAAAAATAACGATATAAATGATGGGTTTTTACATGCCAAAACTACGATCAAATTATGATGCACGCCGTTGTGGGGGACTCCGGAAATTTTGGGCCACCTGGGGTTACTTTAACGTGCACCTAAATCTAAGTACACCGGTGTTTTCGCATTTCTCCCCCATCGAAATGCGGCCGCCATGGCCGGGACTCGATCCCGCCACCTCGTGCTCAGCAGCCCAACACCATAGCCACTGAGCAACCACGGTGGGTGACGAAAATACACCTTAAACACTTTGGATGTATCTGTGCTGGAGGTTTAATTTTAATGTTATGGGTGTGTAGAAGGCGTTTTTTGCAGGGAGCCGTAGTGCAAGTGGGTTGTTGTTGTTGCCTCAAAACGTACTGCACGTCGTCCTCCTCTTCCTCGCTGCTCTCCTAATGTTGTTGTTGCTGCTGATATTACCGCTCCACTACCTTTGACTTACAGTAACAATATATATAAAGTTAAAGAATTAAGTGTGAGTAATACGAGTTGGGAGGTATACGGATGGTCATTTACCCTTGGTGTCAGTATGCCGTTATGTACAGTGAAGCAAAGTTATAAGGAAGTCGCATCGGCCACGAAAACACCTTCGTTATATCTGATATTCGTTCTAAGCATTCACGTAGATATCAGAGAAAAAAAATCATATCTCCATGAAAAAAAAAAAAAAACGCAAACAGGGTGCCTTCTGACAGGTCAGCAAAAGGTCTCCTATGCATTTTGATGGCTTTTGATGACACTTTGCATAAAAACACACTCTGCTGATTCATGTTTACTTCAGTTTCAATTCCTGTTTTAAAACCTCTTACACCTACAGGAATATATAACTGTAGCTGAAGAGGATCCTTATCTTTCTCGTTAAACTTGTTTCCACAGCTGTTGTTCTCGAATGCCACAACCAGTGCGTGCGCCGTCTGGGCCACACATGCAGATGGCCTGGTGACCGGGCATGGTCACAGTGTGTTAAAGAAAAACAGCTAGTATGTACACTGCTAATGAGATGCATGGAATGCAATCATATTTTCTATAGTCAGATCAATATGAGCGTCAGGCAAAGAAAAAAAGGCAGAAAGAAAGAAAATACTAAGTACACGTTATACCGCGCCGTGTGGATGGAAGCTTCCATCGGTTGGTTGAACATTGGCTGTCATCTGCTAGCAAACCATCGCCAGCTCAAGTGCGTACGCTCATTGCGTCACTGCTCACTGATTCTGTATTATTGGTCAGACGCTGTCACCGGTTATGAAATTTTGCAAGTGTTTTGATCGCGGTTGCAGCGGCGTGCGAACAGATTTTGAGGTGTTCGCGATGCCCGCGTGCCAGTTTTGGGCCAAAACAAACCTTAAGTGAAACAGGCTTAAAGGGACCCGTGTAACAAAATGGCTACGCACATGACTTGAGTCGGAACTCAAGAACCTGGTAGATCTTTGCTGATGGGTCCTGCTGACGGGTCCTTTGCTGATGGGTAAAAGCCGAAACGCACCCAGGCAGTGCGGAATGGCCCATTTACGACATAGTAGGCCACCACAGGCAGGATGAGCTTAAACCGTACGAGCTGGACACCAAGCGCTACTTGCAAAGCACTGCGAGTCCACATGGGGCGCTGCTTGAATATCTCTTAAACTTGAACTTTTTTACATTCCTACAAACCAAGTCATTTGCATTACGAATTTCGTGGGGTAAGAATACTCTCTCCACGAATTAAGTTCGCATACAGCACCCTCATGCTGATTCGTAAACGGTACTTCAACGCTAGCTTTTCCTTTCGAAGAACTGATGAGTGGTTGTTGTGTACGTGCGAAATTTGTCCTGCTCTTCATAAACTCAGTTTTACCGTGTTTCCCGAACAAAGCATCATAAAGAGCTATACATTTTTTTACCTTTAAAATGGGACAACAAACAGCTGACGGACAAAGCAAGTACGTTACCTTCGCAATGGACAGAGCTCCACTGCATTCGGAAATCTTACTAAGTTGTCACTGTGAAGATGGTTTCCAGCTTAAATACAGCGATACTTACGCCGCATTTCCGCTATAATACGGCCTCAGTAGCGCACGACGCGCGCCGCTTGTGACAGGCCTTTCACCGGAGCGCCACAATTGTCGTGGCAAAGCGGAGAAGTCCTGAACTACGCTTCATGCCCGGCAGACGGCACGCCTACTCATCTAGCCAACATGTCCGTGTTGACGACCTCCTGGTGGACGACGGCTTGCCCATAAGAAGCGAAGGTGGGCCGAACAACTAAGATTCCAGGATAGTTGGAGCGGCTGCCTCGAGTTCACGGCGAACGATGCGGGTAACATTATAGCACGTGCTGGCTGGGTGAAAAAGTTCATCAAACGATGAAGTCGCTATGGTATTCGGCAGGCGCTGGAACTGATGTGCGATGCGTCGGCTTTCGGCTTGTTCCAGGGGACGGCATTCCTTAATGAAGGCGTCGACAGTCCCAACGTTGCTAAACACAAGCAAGTTGAAAGCATTGTCGGCAATTTCCTTCAAGCACGGGCGCAACTTTGTCAACCTCGGCCATGTTTTCGTCGGCTTTGAGGCAGAAAGCTAAGACGTCTCGTATATCGGTAACGTTTGGCTGCATCGACGTCTGCAGGCGAGTGGATAATTCATTCTTGGCCAAAATATCGCCAATCTTCTGCTTGAAACTATCACAGCTTGTGAGCTGGTATTCATGGGTTTGAAACCATCGTCGGGGCGTTCCGTTGGGGTAAAAAATAGCGTTCGCAAGCATGATAGTAGGGTCCCACCTGTTGTTAGTGCTGACGCGTTCGCCGAAGTTCAACCGGTCATCGACGTCGGTACTGTGTAGGTCTTAGGACGCCACTGCATCGATTTATTTTAACTCAACGTCAAACTTTTGTTTTGTGGTTTTGAGTAAAAAAGGCCTTAGCTGAGGTACAAAATACCTATTTTAATGCCTTTTAGCAATACCAAAAATTATTGTTAGCCATTTTTTCGGTAAAGGAAGGTTTTAGTCCTTGAAAAGCTTTAACGAATATTGGCATGCCGAACAGTAGCCTCAATGTCTTATATACAAGCTTTTCTATAAAACAATTTTAACTTCGTTTCCTGGAAGGTGTATTGCCCATGAAGCCATGACGCAGATCGTATTCATGGCTGTAACGCTAAAAAAACCAGCTGCCCTCAGAGCTGCATAGGTGGTTGGCACGCGTTCGTGCGCACATGGCACTGCTCCCACGTTCGTCATCGTCGTCTGCTTCTACAGCTGGCTGCGTTGCCGCTAATCATTCCAGCGCATAATTTCACTTCTCTTTTGTCGTCGTACTGAGGGAGGCCGCGTTTACGGGGGTATGACTCATTGCTTAAGGGAGTATGATCCATTCATTGTCTTACGTAATGGACAGATTTATTTTGAAGCAATTTCATGGAAATCCATCCAGAATGAACGCGCTCGGGAAAGGGCTCGTCGTCGACATGCAGATTCTAGCGCGAGGGCTTCCGAAGGTTAGGCCAAACGACAGCGAAGAGCCGCCGACCCCGAGTTGCGGGAGCTCGATATTGAGGCCAAACGTCAGCGACGTCTAGCCCTCCAGGAACCCGACAACGGTGGTGCACGCCTCGCCAAAGCTAGTGTCAACATCCGCAGTGCAACGGACAGGTTTCAAAGCCAATTTCTCAACCGGAAGTTCAAAGCCTGCTACAGTGCATGTGAACGGTTGGGTTTTGAGCACAACGTGGTACTCGTTAGTGCAATTCGGTCGGTGAAACACTGAAGAAACACACGACAAGCTTCGCTTTCACACATTGCCTCGACAAGGGAGGGGCTACTAATTTTGTTTTAACACCGAAACTATTAAGCCAGCCGCAAAACGTGTGCGTTTCACGGAACGCCAGCCGCGCCGTAGCCGTGGGAACCAGCGACGCCGCAGCTGCCTGCCACTGCGTTGCCTAGAAACCACCTCGCGGAGCGCAACACGCTGTGCTTGGGAAAGAGAAAGAGAAAATGAGAGCGAGAGAGAGAGAGAAACAAATTATAGCAGCACGAGCGAGGCAACGCGCAGAGGTACTGCCGACGCCAAACGCGCTTCTCCGTTTCCCCGCATTAGCGCCGAACGCTCGCAGTGTCCGTGATAAAACCCCTTGATGTTAGAAAGTAGCCACACTCTCCTCCGCGCGCGCGCTTTCCTCCTCCTCGTTAACGTGCACTCCTGTCTAAATATTAGAGCACATAATATACTCGCACCTTATAGATTTTCTTGAGTCCAATAGTTTTTTCAGTAATTCCCAACACGGGTTCCGAAAAACATTTTCGTGCGAAACGCAACTGCTATCTTTTACTAACGACCTGTTCATTAATGCAGACCTGGGATTTGAAACATATTGTATATTCATTGATTTCGCGAAGGCTTTTGATTCGGTTTCGCATGCCCTGCTCATCTTCAAACTTAGTCAGCTTAATATCGATCCCAATGTCTTAACGTGGATAAAACAATTTCTGTCTAACCGCACCCAGTACGTGACAACTAATAACGTCTCTTCGGTCCCCACTGCGGTAACATCTGGCGTCCCGCAAGGGTCCGTTCTCGGTCCTTTGCTCTTTTTAATCTACATCAACGACCTTTCTTCCTGCGTTTCAACTTCAACTATCCGTCTATTCGCAGATGACTGTGTAATCTACCAAAAGATCACTAACAATACAGATTCGCTAGAACTTCAATGTGACCTCGACAGTGTCTTCGTTTGGTGCACTAATTGGCTCATGACACTCAACCCAACTAAATGTAAAAGCATGCGTTCTTCTACTCAAAGCATGCCTACCTACTTCCTTAACAATGTTTCTTTACCCCCCCCCCACTGACTGTTATAAATATCTCGGCGTTAATATCACGTCTAATCTGTCCTGGGATATTCATATTGAATATGTGACTAGCAATGCGAGCCGCATGCTTGGTTATTTGCGTCGTAATTTTTCCACTGTCCCATCTACCGTTAAGTTAATGCTTTATAAAACCCTCGTCCGCTCAAAATTAGAGTACGCATGCGCCATATGGGACCCTAGTCAATCATCCCTCATAATTACCCTTGAAGCAGTTCAGAATCGCGCCGCGCGTTTCATCCTGTCAAACTACTCCCGTCATTCTAGCGTCACGTCCATGAAAAGAACATTAAATTTACCGGACCTTTCCCTCCGTCGCAAATGCTCCCGCCTGAATCTTTTTCATAAAATATACCATTACAATCAAGTGTTGAAACTCGCTCTATTTTCACCGCCTTGCTACGTTTCAGCTAGAACCGATCACCTTTTCAAAGTAAGCCTACCATTGTGTCGCACTAACTTATATCATGATTCTTTCGTCCCAAGAACAAGCACTGAATGGAACCACCTTCCCTCCTCCATTGCTGCCATTGCAGATGCAGAACGTTTCAAGATCGCCTTGGAAAATGCTTTGTAACTCATTATCTGTTATTTAACTGCATACGTTTGTAATCATATACCACTCCTTTCTGTAGTGCCTTCGGGCCTTGAAAGTATTTATAATAAATAAATAAATAAATAAAAAAATTCTCCTCGGATTTCTCCCCTCCCCGGGCCGGCGCGGTGCGCACGGCATGCTGAACCGTCCTTGGGCTCGCTGGAGCCGCATTACCATCAATGCGCACGCTTGTTTATTCGGTCTTTTGAAGCGTTGTATGGCAATTTAACCCTTGTGAAACTGTCAAGACGACAGTACGCTTCCAATACAACGTCGTGACATTTTTTTTTTTGAGGACGCTTCGATAAATACAAGCGTAAGCGCTCCGAAAAATGAGTGCCAAGCAGAGGCTGAGCTGTTTGCCTCTACGTCGCCACTTGGGTTGTCCGTAACGCGGAGGTGTATTGGGCGCATATAATATAAGCTGCGTAGAGTATAAACGAGAACTTGGTTCATAATCCTGGCTCTTAAAAGGCCCAGAGAAGGTAACCAAGAAGAAGTGTGATAGTTTACTTAAAGTGAATTCGCCAAAATGAGTTGGCCAAAAGCCTTTGTACGAATGCTAATGTGCAAAATACAGTGCTGTGTTTGCAACACAGCCAACATAGAATTTTACACACGCGCCTGTGTTCCGTCACTGTGAAACGACGAGAAATTGCATTCCATCACCTATGGGAGTACCCTAAGTCTCTAAAAAAAAAAAGAAAAGGCTGATTGCTCACACGGAAACTTATAAGACTATGGCACTTGATGATTAACTTACAGACCTCAAGATGTCAAGTATATCAGAATTAAGGGAGATTATGAGAAGCACGTGCCTTGTACTTTATGAGCATGCGCGAATAATACATGCCAGATACGTAACTTCGCCTCCGTGCGTATGGCTTTTTACTTCACGGCGGCTGCCAAGATATCATTGAGCGGTTGACTGATTTTTATACTTTCGCTTAACCAACTCAAGTTCATATGCCTATATATATATGCAGGAAAGGAGATAATTGTCTCGTTTAATTTAACAAAATAATACTTATTCGCGCTTTTTCGCACGATGAAAATCGCTACCAGTATTTCGTATCTGACGGCACTGAACTACAGAATGGTCTAGGCGGCACCGTAGGTTGCGGACCGGACCAATGGGTGGTTAGAAAAAAAGTACCACGTTAACTACAAAGTATTTCTCCTTGGCGCGCAAACACCCAGACACGCGCACGCATACTCAGTGCACACACGCACACACAGACACATACATACACATACATGCACACGCGTACGCACATACACACACATGCATATACGCACGCACACACACATACATAGACGCACGCACGCACACAACATTACAGAATAGGAGTTACAGCCATTAACTTATAAATTACATAAATTTGAAAACAAACGCAGGCTCGAGAACACAAAAAAGCTTTGTCACTGCACGAAGAGTCAACAAAAAGTTAAGCGACTCACTTGGAAAACAAAACAATATATATATATATATATATATATATATATATATATATATATGTGTGTGTGTGTGCGTGTGTGTGTGTGTGTGTGTGTGTGTGTGTGTGTGTGTGTGTGTGTGTGTGTGTGTGTGTGTGTGTGTGTGTGCACAGTTATAGGTGCTCTGTATTGACTGAACAAAAATCCCGGCTGTGCAAAGAGCATTAAAATATCCATGCAACTTCACTTACGAATATAAGGAAAGCTGTAAGATTCACCTCGCAAAGAACGACGTGCTTAGAAGGCGCGAAATCCTTTCTCCCGATGTTATGGAGCCACGGAACCGGCCAACGACATTCCGTTCTCCTCGGGAAATAGAAAACAATGCTAGCCCTTTCTCTGACCTGCTGCTGCATTGAAACGCGCAGCAGCAAGGCATTTCCATAGAGAACTAAGCTCAGATTATTACGGAAAGACGGGAAAACAAGGAAACGCACGTTCAGACCGGCAGGGCGACCACCACTTGGACAGCGTATGGCGGGCGGGAAAAACTGAAGGCGCGCGAAAGTAAAAGATCTGAAGTGAAGGTGCGAAAACGACGACGGACGAAGAGAGAGCACACACACACACAGGGCGCCACTTCCAACAATGTTTAATCAGAAAAGAACGCCACTAAGTTATACAGCGAAGCGCAATCACAGTTTCTCAGTGCGCATTCGCGTTCAGGTAAAGTAGTTCTTTGCTTGATAGAGATATTGAGGCAACACTTACGCACTTTGTGTGTGTGTGCTCTCTCTTCGTCCGTCGTCGTTTTCGCGCCTTCACTTCAGATCATGCTTAACCAACACGCCCAACTATCCAACCAAACGCGAAAGCAAGTTTCGCGCTGTTTTCGTGACGTCAAGCTCACCTGATGGGGTAGCATCGCGGGCCGCAGCCATTCAGCGTGGCGGATGCGCCGCCTCCGCCAAAGAGAGGGAGACAAAGAGGAGGTTGACCGCGCCGGTGAGGGTGTTGCGGCGTAGATCAAAGCGGGTCGCTACTTTCTAACATCAAGGGGTTTTAGTCCGTGATAAAGCCCCTTGATCTTGTCCGTGACTGCAGCAGGCGCCTCTGGCGGCGGCTCGGCCGAGCTCCCACCAGGTGGCGCTACCGCGCATGCGCCGGGACGTCATCCGAGCGATTCGTCTGCTGCGCGCCGCCCGCACACAGTAAATAACTTTCGTCCCACTTCCATTACGTGTGCTCAGACTGCAAGTGTTTTTCGAGTGACTAAGCACGGTCTTAATTTAAATAAAGTTGTTTCTCTCTCTCTCTCTCGATGCGTTCCCCGATGCCACGGACCACGAGGATATGCTTATACACTTCGTACAGCCATCACCAACTAGGAACCGTTCAGCGCCACTGTCTTTAGCCTTGCGCCACTAGTGCAAGCTACTCCGATTTTTTTTTCACTACACATTGAACACATGGAAAACAAAAGCAAAACATTTCGTAAAAAAACTTCTTTAGTAATAAATTAGAGCGTTGTCAGGCTTGCCATTATTTTTCTAGGATTTTGAGGCCAGGAAACTTATTTACCGCAAAAAATGATAAATCAACATTGTCATGTCAGTAGCCCATTAAATGAGCGATGACGTCGGTGTCGCATGCGGCGCGCGGCGACGATTTCGGTGTACAGCGTACGGCGCGCGGCGACGATTTTGTCGCCGGTGGACTTTACACGGAGCCTCAGGGTGACGACGACGGTGACGGCAGAAATGCGCCTATATAATTGCGGTCGCAACAGAACACCAGTTTCACATCTTGTGAACCAATTGCCGCACAGATGCCGCGTTTCAAACGCGCAAGCATTTCTATGCTACAGAGCCAAGAAACCAGTCCGTCCGTCTGTCCGTCCGTCACGTAAGTCGATCCCTTTAAAGATAGGGCTCGTTGCAGCGAGTGAATTGACCTTCGTGCTGCCTCTCGCTTCAACGCGAACTAAGCGGCGAGAACACAGAGCACACGAACACTCGGCGCACTCTGTCGCCATCGCAGATCTCTTTCATGATAGGGACCGTGCGGCCGCGCCATACGCTGCGTATGGCGCGGCACCCGGTCGCTATCATGAAATATATCTGCGATGGGGACAGAGTGCGTCGCCGGAGTACGGTTCATAACGGTTAAAGATGGTTCGACACGGATGAGAAAGGCGCTAAAGAGCGATAGCGGCTTATAATGATCAGAACGTCATCAGCCCACCAATGCGCCGGCAGCTGCAGTACTTTGCTTGCGTCATCAATTCACTTGCGCCGCCGTCCGCAGCCGTTAGTGTCACCGCGGCGCAGTCGTTTGTACTGGTCACATCTAGTTTCATAACGTTTATAATGGAACCGGGCGTTGCGGAAGCGCCACAATGCTATTCGTACTTAAATAACTTCCCAGAGGAGTTTACGCATAAAGTTTTTTTAACAGCGAAGCTGTTCAAGCCAGCCGTAATTTGTGGCCCGTATCAAGAAACTATCATCATCAGCAATGAAGAAAGAAAAGGAAATAAGCTTTGTTGCGAGGCGGGATTCGAGGCCTCGTACCCATGGTCCCAAGGCCAGCGTCGTAACCACTAGGCTATACAGCCACGCTTCCAGAACATGCATTTATGCCAACCATATGATTGCGTTCGAGCGTCGTCGTCTTCGTCCACAACTGGTGCGTTCGCACACGCTCGTGCCAATGCTCTGCGAGGTGAAGAACAGGTTTTGTGCGCTATGCTCGGGAAAGAGATAAAGAAAATGAGAGCGAGATAGAGAGAGAGACGCATTATTGTAGCGGGTCTGCTGGAACACGTTGTCGGCATTCAAACGTGGTAGAACGCGTTGACGGCAGTGGAACGCGTTGCCGGTGTTGCAAGCTGCGCTAAGCAAAGCGCAGTGGCGGCCGTAAGTCCGAGAAGCACGAAAAGACATTGTCATCGTCATGAATAATAAGATAAAAAGTACGCGCGCACTACCGGAAAATGCTAGGCTACGATCGCCCAGCTTCGCTGTTTCGAGCCTTGCGCGGCCGAGTGCAAGGTTAAGCGCTTTCTTTTATTTCTCATGAAATTAAACGTGAAATTCAGACTGAATGGCCATGCTGTCAAGAGTCGCATAATGTTGTTTTTTTAATGAGGGAATAGTCAGGTGTAATTTGATGGTGGGCTGGTTAGTCGTTACATCTTTCAGTGGTCGCGTTAGGGCACCTTCGCCGTGCTACAACATTGAAAAATTATTCTTACTATTTTCGTAGGTGCAACAGCACCTGATTTCTTACGCATAAGTATGTATGAACCTTGTTACAATTTAAGGTCTTTATTCAAAGGTTGATTCTAATCTGAATAAAAAACATTTTGCAAAATATTTTTGAAATTTGCGCTAAATCTACAAGTTGGCATGAATATCCGTATTTCATTTATTTATAGCATTCAATTGTTACTTTGGCCCGGCTTGCTCTGTCCCTTTTCTTGCCCTTTTTTCTCGCCTTTCTTTCCTTTTCCTTTTTCTCCTTTTCCTTTTCCTTGTTCTCCTTTTCCTTTTTTTCCTTTTCTTCCTTTTCCTCTTCGTTTTGCTTCATGTTGGCAATTCCTGTAATCAAGAGAGACTTCGTTTACGGAAAGCCAAGACAGTTTGTTTTAAGCTAGCTTACTCTGGCTGGCCAATTATTCAGCACAGGGGGAGGGCACTAATACACAAATATAAAGCTCACATGTGTGTAGCATACGTATCATTTTGTAATATGATACATAGCGCTCTATTGTGCTAACTTGTGTGGATACCTAAGCTGTCTCTATAAGCCTTCCGTACCTTAACGTGTTTTCGCTGTTGTGTGTGTCTTAAAGCGTCATTTTATTCTAATATGGAGCTTCTTTTACTTATGCGCAGAACTTCACATATGTTCACGATCTGTGTCTGCATCCAGCATATTTCTCTTTTTATTGTACGTTTTGGTGGTGCATGCCCTGCGAAGACGTGTAGTCGGTGCGAATATTGGCGCAAACCTCTACTCCCTCACACGCGCCGAAGTAGTCGTAGAGGCAGCTACAAACACATTTCCGCACCTATATCACGCAATGTACCCCACACAATACCCGCAAGAATGCCCAGATTGAAATGGCCTGGCCATGCTCTACCACGCCCATGGGGGGGGCAGCTCATGAGCACCAACCTTATAACTCCCAACCCAACCGCGCAACAGTAGGAAGCCTCGCTGTCTAGCGTCAACTCCCGGGACCAGCTCGATCTGGTCGTGATAAAACGCCGGGCGGCTGTGGTTCATTGCGTCCTGGACTGAGAACTCTACCCGCGCCCAGGACCCGTCAAAGAACCCTGTGGTTCCCCTTTAGTTTAATAAATGTTTTGTCTCTCTCCTTTAACTTGAAATTGAGAACTAAAGATAACCAATGCAAAAGAGGAGTGAAGAATGTATTAGAAAGCTAGAGGCATTTAGAATTATTTGCTTCTATTAGCAATACAAAACAGCGATAGTAATCTTCCCTGTATTATCCCTTCCATTATTTATAAGCGATAACATAAGAACTGCTGGTGTAGGTGCACACCGCAAGGATGCAGCGCGAGCTGAAATAATGGAGGGCGTGTTACTTTTTCTGATCAAGCCTTTTAATGTGATCCGCTTTACTCTTGTTACTAAATGCTCAAACGTGTCGGATACTAGTGAATACACTAATGTAACTTATAGCCCGCCACTTTCCTTCTACAAGACACTAACTAGGAGCCCTATTCAAGCGTGATTTATATTTTACGGTAAGCTGCAGCCGAAACGTTCTGATTTGAAACAATTCTGAGCAGCAGTAGCATTGCTAGTTTTACTGATGCTGCGTGATTCCTGCTGTCGCCAACGTTGCAGTGCATTTCAGCATGCACTTACACTTGAGCCTTTGTAGTTCATTTGTACCGAGTGCTGCCTTGCAGCGTGCTGCGCCGATACTGAGAGATTAATATCCGATTTTCTGAATGCTGCGGTAGCTGTGCTTAATAAGTGAAAAGGATATGCCTAAGCGACCATCTCAACATTTACCTCTATCCTTATCTGCAGTTTTAACGAACAAGAACGCAACGTAAGCCTTCGCTATTTGAACGGCAGGTTAGTTATCATACATGTCACTTCGTCTTAGTCCGCTATTGTCACTGCTGCTCACTAGTTTATCTCTCGATGCTGGCTTCTTTTCTACGATTACCACCAGCGCTGATCTGACTAAAAAAAGTTGAGAATCTGGAATTACTTCCAAAATACAATCTTGATTCACTAGTTGGCAATATTTCTGGTGAAATTTGGAAGACATTTCATGATCGGAGAATTGGCAACCTTGCTTCCCTAGCTGAAAGCGCATATTTCAGGAGAGAACAGTAGTACATTATCAAGTGGACCTTCCACAAACTCGTACATACTAGCAAAGCATTAACTTCCAGAATCAAGCATTAACAAAAAGCATCGCTGACTTGGAACAGTGCCGAAGGATGAACTGTGTCAAATAAAAGTAATCGCGCCATCACAGGGAGAGAACTGTCCTTCAACTATGAATAGGGTAGCCAATAGATTGCCCAATTTCTTCTGAGGACTTCGATATAGTTCATCATGTATGCAGCAGAACTACTGATGAGAACGTAATGTTTATTTACTTCAGTCGTAAGAAAGAATTTATACGTAACATGTTTGAGTGCAGTAAGGTCGCTACGAGCAAGCTCTTAGTGACGTTAATCATTCACAAATCTGGCGTGCTTTTCTGTTCAGCCTCAAAAAATTAAAACCACAGCAGCGATCAATACGGGAATAAATTATTTAACGTAAACAATTAACAATTTAATTTAAACAAATAACAATTTAGGTAATTTAACAATTAACATAATACTATAGATGGGTAATTATTACTTTTATTAAAATATCTGAGCTTAAAGTTAAATATTTAAGTTGCCCGAACAGAGCAGTCTCCGTTGTTAACTTGATCGCATTCTTGTACCGTATACGCAGATTTTTTTTAAGTCTTGGCATGGGTTAGCTGAAACACTCAGTATAACAGGCAGTGCTAAAAAATGATGTTTTTGCCCCTCCCTCCAGAAACACGAAAGTGAAAGGCAAATATCGCATTGCGCTTAACCCGGATGGCATGTTAAAAAAAGAAATAAAACACGTACGCAAAGGTCTTGTTCATAGCTTGAATGTCTTCAAGATGAAAATCTACCCGGTGTTTCGCACCGAATCTGAAGCAAAGAAAAAAAGTTTTTAGAGTAACAAAACAGCGTGGCAGTATTGAGAACACAAGAACGGTGCCATCTTCTTTGCAATTGTGTAGATCATTTATAAGTAGTATGGCACCAGTAACGAGATTTCCGAATGGTGTCGAATATGAAAATTTGAGACAAGAGGTCATCCGAATGACGAATGTTTTGCCAAATCAAAAAATGTGAACTACAAATTTTGCGCTAGGCTGTTTGGTAAAAAAAAGGAACTGTGTACGTTTATTCAACATACCAAATGCCTAATACAGTTCTGAACATACCGATATTTGCGGAGCTTGTACGTGCGTGACAACTGCCTTTGTTATCAACGAAACAAGGCAACAACACGTCACCGTATGCACGTGCAGCGTTGTGCTTTTTGAAGGATGGATTGGTGATGATACAGCCTCGCACATACTTGGAAGGAGATGAGAACATGGTGAAACTGGCTAAATAATATATCAAAACAAGAAAATTTTATATAGGCTGCCTAAAAGGGTGTCATTATCACTGAACAATTTCTATAATGAAATTGCTGAGCAGAAGATGTCATCTGTATACGATCAGGAAGCACAGCTCACATCCCTCTGGCAGAGGGATCATTCGGAATGGTCTTCACATCCATCCTAATGCCTCTCTCATGGCCCCAATGTCCGAAAGAAGCAAACATTACGCAATTTCGAAAACTGAATTTCTGAACCGAATACAAATCGAAAAGAGCAGACTATTCGATTTGTGTTGATACTTCAAAAAATTCGCAGTCCCCCTTCTAGAAACCTTCACTTTTGTAGACAATATTACTATCATACTCATTTTTCTTCATGTAAAGAGGAACATGAAAAAAATACACGCTTAGTTCCAACAACAATCACAATATTGTCCTGTATCAGAGGCAAAATGTGACAGTATCCTCTTTACTTGCTGTTGAAATATCTGAAGGGCCAGATAATCTACAAGATGATGTATCTCCTTCGGATACCTAATTTTGTATACTATTTCTTGATGCGAGAGAACCCGTTAACCAGTTTCCGCAAGTACTTGTTTCTTTTGTATTGCTGTCATGTCCACTGATCACATGTCACACAAGAGAATACTTAAAATTGCACTCTGCTGCTATACATGCGATTGATGTCATTGAAATGACACGATTCCAAATACAATCCTATCGCACCTTTTTGGACGAGCTTCGCAGCTACATCCGTAATGACAGACTAACGTTTACGTGTTTAGGGACTTCGCTTTTTGCATCTTTCAAAACCTACTACTTGGCGTTGTTCAATTAGGGAACCATGAAATGCACTCTGATTGCACTTTCTTCCTATCGTTGTTGTTCCATGCCTGTTTCCGTCAATTTCATCAAGATTTACATTATGCAGTTACACGTAGATCCCGAAAGATTCAATACTCACGTGCCCGCCGTTCCTCTCACCATGCTGCGAGGATTTGAACTTCCCGGAAACTCCAGAAATATCACTGCGCTTGGTCCTTTGCAAAATGTTCCATTTGTGGAAACATCTGCAATGTGCCCGGTATTGTAAGACTATAAATACGAAGCTTGCTTGCCGAGTTCCAGGCACCTTATTGTACGTATCTGGCCTCTAACGCCGAACGCGTTTAACGGTATGGCGCCATCTAAAACGTTTAGCGCCATCTAAGAACTGTGCAGCGAAGTAGCAGTTCACGAATTTGCCATTTCAAGCATAGATTTTCATAGTATAATTACTAGAGAGATCAGTGGCGCTAGTATCTGCTGGAGCAGCAAGCAGGGGGATTCAGCCAGCATGGTATTAGTGGTTAGTACATGGATTTGGTATGGTTTGTCATCAAACAGCTTTGTGACATTGCAAATTCGTAATTTCCACCAATGTACGGTGTGATACATATTTAATTATTGAATACATAATAATAAAATTGTCCTAAGGCACGAGTCGAACACAGGATTTCTAATACACAAGCCTATACGCCACGTACGCATGCGTCGACAAACGGCATAGATCACCCTTTCTCGCGGGCTTGCCATCGCGTAGAAACGCATGGCGCGTTTCGATCCGCAATTTCACTAGAAGAAACCGAGGCATCAGAAACACCACGAGCGCAACATGATACTATGGACACCACAGAAAACTTAAACAAAGAATATTTATGACGTACTGCCTGTAAATATATCTATATAGTATCCATATCTACACTCACACATTCACACGTTTCGCGAGCCAATCATACCAAGAATTATTTCCTTTACGCAGATGTCAACTGGACGTCTGCCTGTTTTTATACTGCACATTTGTTTTTCGGTGCGCGTGAAAGCAATACATTTATAGGGGCACTATTGTGACCGAGGCATTTACTTCTCCCTTCAGCAATGAATCATTTTAGAATAACGTGCACAACAATGCAACACGATGGGTTCTGAACGGCCTGAAATCGTATAGATAGAAATTATATTGACTGTCAAAGTGAATTACCGCCATCGTCGTCACCCTCACCTTGGGTGTTGCCCTAAGGCTCCGTATATATTTAGGTATATGGATGTTATATGCCATGCCATGCTATATGACTTGTGCATTAGCGGGTTTTAATGCCACACTACTCTGCCACTAAAGTTGCTCAAACAAGCTCTTACATGCTTGACAAATTATTCCTCAGAATTATGAGAATGGCAGCCCACAAACAAACGTAATGAAACGTGTAACACTGACAGCGGATGCATTTTATCTAACATCTTCCAGACTAGTTATTATTAGAAGTGCGAAACAATATGAGAGCTCAAACCTGAAAGTAACTCTATATTTACTGGCACGGCGCTTTTTTAAGCTGCACTACCTCAGTGATCTGCCCACGACAGGGGTCTTAGGCTGCAATATCTACGGGATCTACAGAAGAAGGAGGCTTGAAACATAGACAACACTAAGACGTCGTGCTAAGTCACTGACACCTAGTCTTTAATGAAAAATACATAAATAAAGTTGTCCGACGGAAGGTTAACAGCTCGATCCTCTAACCATTAGGCCACTGGTGCATATAACTCAGTAGATAAAATAGAACATCATTAAGAATTAACCGCGTGCAAGCCAGCGCCTTTATGCGGTTCGCGTGTTTTGTGAACACACAACGCGAGTTTTTGCCATCATCAATAATTTGACAGAAAAATAGTGATTCCTTTAGTTTTATTACGTTTTCTGAAGAACTCTACTATCAATAACTGTATGAGTTCTCCTTGCGTCAGAAGTTCAGCGCCAGATGGCAAAAGATGTCTAAGAGTGTTATTCCAATGGCAGAGACTGGTGCGCAGAAGAAGCTGTACTCTAAGACCTCAGGTTAGGCTACTTTGCTTGTTGGAACGAAATGTAAAACATTACGCAGACTATCAAGACCATGTCGACCCTTTTGGCTTGTGCTATTTTTTTTCCCACGCGTAACTGCCAAGGTCCGGTGGCTAGAATAGAACGTGCTGTTACGTGGTTTCCGCTGCGAAGCAGCGCGTCCCTCACATTGCACGAACATGCCCCCGCGTGCTATCAGAACCCCAGCCGTGAAGCTCCATCGAAAGGCTAATCGCAATGGAGCCATGCGGGCGTGCATACATGCAATGACCACTCCGTTAGCAGTTAGCTCAAGATGGCACTCACGCTTATCTGCCGCAAATAGTTTGTCTAAATGGCAATCAGGGAGCTGGTTGCCCAAGTTATCCGCTTTTTTTTTTGCGTTAGCAGTGGGAGTGCCAAAATGACAAAAAAAAATAAATAAAAAGAAGAGGACGCTTAAGCTTTGCCTCGATGATCCCTGACTGCTTTTCACGTTTCCCGGCAACTGCAGCTTATGAATGCTTAAGGCTCATTCACACTAGGCCGACACGACGCCGATTTTGGTCTGCCGACTGTTGGCGGCAGCGTCTTCCTTCCTTTAAACCGTTGGCCACGTCGCTTTCCGTCCTGGAAACTGCTGTCGCCAACAGTCGGCCAAGCAAAATCGGTGTCATATGGGCCTAGTGTGAATGAGCCATCACCGCAAAACGCTGGCGGCGAACGCTATGCACCGCGGTGAGCTTTATGCTCGAAATGCGGCCTCTTGTGTGGGCCGATCCCGGAGGTTTTTTAATATTTCAGTCTAATATTTCAGACTTTTAATATTTCAGTCTGAGTATATTTAACATAAAAGGCTTGCGCTGTAGGTGTTTTGTTTCATGGCATTTCTTTCTGGGCTACCACAAACACTAACACTGTACTATGTGTATGCACATTGAAAGTGAGCAGATCTAAATAGTTCATTCTTTTTCATTTTTTTTCTGCGGCCTTCCCACTCCCCGCTCTTGTCACATAGTCTTTGAAACCTTAGAAACCAACTCGCATTTCCATTGGCTGCGACGCCACGTCATGAGCGTGCCTCGACGGAGAAGAGCGGGCGAAAGGGAACACTTGCTGCTGCGTTATCGTGCACGTGTTACGTGAAGGGACAGGGCATGGCTGCGACGACACGTCACCCTCGCTCTCGTTCTCGGCACGAGCGCTCCTCAACAGAGCAGAACCAACGCCTGCGGCGTTGGCAGAGCGGGAGAAATGGAACACATTCTGCTGCGCTAGCGCACCAGTTGTTGCATGATGGGAGATGGCATCGACATTTCGCTGACATGCGGCGTTGGCATCGCAGGCCTCTGTTGCTTGCTGGCCCGGGCAGAACGTACCGCTATCGGACATTACTCGAATCGCAACACTGGAAGGACTGCTCAGCGCCGTTCAATTAAACATTAATGCTTTCGCATTGCCCAAGTCATATGAAGTACGTACATCAATCAATCAATCATATTTTATTTCCTTTCAAAAGGAGGATGTCGTCGGACTTCTTGTTTGAAAGCTCGTAGCTTCAGCGCAACTGCACTCTTCGTGGTGGCTTAGCGGCTGAGGTGCTGCCCTGCTAAGCGCGAAGTTGCGGGCTTGATTCCCGGCCATGGCGGGCGCATTTTGATTCGGGCGAAATGCGAACACGCCCGAGTACCGTACTTTCAGTGTATGTGCCCAGGTGGTGGGGGTTAGTTTTAATCATATCGAGGTTGCAGCACGTAAAGGCTCATAATTTAAATAGCGCTAATTTCATCGCAAGCGTATTGTTAGTTCAATTCTCGCTGCCCTCGCCATTCAACGTGGATCGCATACCATTCACCAATTTAATTTTGAGTTATCTGCTTCTATAACTTTATGAAGTTCCGTCTTCGTTCTGCAGCTATTTAATTGCAAAATACTCTTGCGAAATACTGTCACTCCATACTGTCAAGCTGGAGGGCTTCGTATGCCTTGGTTGGTATGTCATGCCTGCAGTGCTTCCGCAAATCAGCCAGTGAGTTTTGACCTTCCCTGTCTCGTGTTGCGGTCGACGTGCTCTAACTGGAGACCACAAGAAAATTCTCCAGCAAATAAGCAATTATTTCAAATAAAGCCCGCTATGAAAAGGGCACTTTCTACAAAGCCTTAGTGAATTGGTTATCAGCAATGTTGACAAAACGCCAATAAGTAAGACAAAACACCCCAAGCAAAAATTATTTTTTTCTCACAAATTCCGCTTCTACACAACATTACACAATGGCAGCCTAGAGCGAACTTATGAATTTATTATATATATGCACTATATCGGTTTTATACTGAACATAGATGTTTGACATCTTGCATTCTGACACATTGCATTCTCATTTATTTTACAGGTAATCCTGTTTCGGCGAGGCCGGCAGATCTGCGTAAAATTGCTTCATTCATGGACACGTAGAAACGTTACAAAAAAAAATCACCGCCCAAGCACTTCGTACGGAAGGTTAACCGGCGAAGCTGTAACGTGCGGCCCCGGTGTTTATCACTGGGTTAATCCGACGGCTCAATAAAGTATTTTCGATGATTTGTTAAGTCTTTGTGTTTCTTAGTGAGGTTACACCCACGTTCGGCTGCGACGAAGAGAACGACGTCACTGACGGTATGCCTACATTCCGCCGTTGTCGTATTGCCGCTTGCGATTCTTCAAAATTAAATTGCTTAAAAATATAAATCCATCCGTCACGTACGATAATGAATGGCTCATACCCCCGTAAACGCTGCCTCCTTATGACAACGACAGAAGAGAAGTGAAATTCTACGCTGGAATGATGAGCGGCAATGGAACCAGGTGTGGAAGAAGACGACGACGACGAACGCGGGAGCAGTAAGGGGCACGAGCGCGTGCCGAGCACGAGCACGAGCGCAACCCGTGGGGCGCCAATGATCCAGCTGCGGAAGAAGACGACGACGCTCGAGCCATTGCTGATAATGATAGTTTGCGGCATACAGATGGACGAATCGGCTAGCTACATACAGTTTCGCTGTAAAAGACGCGCACGAGCTCACCTCTGACTCCGAGCAGACTTATTTAAAGGAGGTGTAATATAAATAGCCATTCAAGCAAATTTTTTGGCCCATGAAAGGACACAAACGGGAAATATCGTAATCAACTGTATTCCATAAGTCGCGCTTCACAGTGAAGGTTATGGTAAACTGGGTGGTTTATTATTATCTCAGATACAAGACTGCAAGTTAGAGACTTTGTGAAGAGATTTACACTAGCACGGCGTAGGCCCCACCGTTCAGGGGACAACGGACTGCTGAGAGTTCTGATTGGTGACGCGTGCCTGCGCTTGCAGGTCTCACGGTTCTCAGCACACACACACACACACACACACACACACACACACACACACACACACACACACACACACACACACACACGCACACGCACACGCACACGCACACGCACACGCACACGCACACGCACACGCACACGCACACACACACACACACACACACACACACACACACGCACGCACGCACGCACGCACGCACGCACCGAGTGGAGGTGCGTGAGGAACCACTTGAATGCAAAAATGTGGCACAACATCTTCATTCTGAACAGATCAGACTTGACTATCGCATTTCACATTCGTGTTGTTCATTTTGTGTTCAAATAGTTTATAACTGCTTATGTCAAGTTCCATCCCGATGAAACGTAGTTGCGTAAAATCGTTGTATGTGTGCCAATTTTTTTTTTACAGCGACCGTTTATATGGCTAGGTTCTGGCGGACCGCGTCGGTGGACAAATTTAGGCATACAACAACATTAGAAATAAGTGGGCCGATCCTGGTGATAGTGCAGAAAGCGTATAAGCTGAATGGCACGTATCCCTGTCATGTCGGCAAATCATAGCGATTGTGCAGAAAGGGTCCAAGCTCAATGGCACATGCTACTGTGGGCTCGGGGATCTGTAACGCGCCCTTGAACTACCCTTGTCACACGTGGGACCCAAAGAGACAAAAACAATGCGCCGGAATAATGAACGCTGTTGCCCAAACGCTAGTCTACGACGATGCGTGTTGAAACGTCAGTGATAAAACGTAATATTCTACCAATTAATAGCTGTGTCTCATTCTCTTTTCACCTAGCCTTTTCTCTAGCGATGTCATCAGTTGCCCCTTGGACTCGGTACGGGTAAGACCAGTGTCGCTCGTTCGGAAGAGGAAGAGCGCGCCTTCAAGGAGCGCCGGCGCGCTCGACAGCGCGAGGAGATGCGAAAGCGACGAGAAGTGGAACGCGCAGCGGCCCAACGTGCTGCGGCCGATGGCGCAAGGTGTTGTGAATCTAGTCGCCTAAACTCGTTTTCACTCGCACATACAGCAACGAAGTAATGTGTTGTCTCTTTTCAACCCCTAAACATAACCACGAAATTTAAAACATTAAAATATAACTAAAGAAAACCAACAGCTTCGTTAGGCTTCCATCTTCACATAGTGGAAGAGCTCTGAATTTCTGAAGTCTTCTCTCTGTGTGCGTTGTAGGTAGAAGGTCACGAATCATCAACAAGAAAACCATTCAATTCAGCAAGCTACCGAGAGAAACGAACAGGCTTGTATAGTCGGCAGTTTTTCCAGTATATAGCTATAACTTATCTCCACGATGAGAGCTGAGGCCCATCTCTCGGCGCTGGCGTGCAGTGAGGATGTAAAATTCTAGATGTCGGACGGCGTAATGATTAAGTTTCAATTAGTACAGTAATCTAGCTTATCGCCTACCACAAAACAACAATTACATTCTACAAAGCTAAACAGAATCGAAAAAGGACGACGTCCCAAAAAAGTTATTGTTGTAAAATCGCAATGGAGGTACAAAGCGGCAAAAACTTTTAACTAGGGTAACTAAGACCGACAATACACCTAAACGCTATTCAGGAGTGATTATAGGTTGCAGCCGCAAGACAGTCGCCTATGCGTATAACCTCATGCATCAAGTATCCTTTATATTTTCGGAGTGCTTCACAATCTGGCACAGTGTTTTGTAACTATTCTTTCCGTACGGTGGAATTCGTTTCTGAGCTGCTATGCGACTGTTATTCTATCCCTGTTCTTCGGCTTGCAAGCACACGTTCAGGTCAAGGCATGATTTATCACAATTATCAAGCGACGCGAAAGCGGTCCGGTCAATGGCAAAGCAGAGCGAGCGCGAGCACCAACAACACTCTTCGTCCTCGTCTTTTGCTTGCGTCCGTGTTTGTCGCTACAGGCTTTTATTCGACATTTTCTATCGGTTTAGCTCCATGAAATGACTTCCAAAGCCTTTTGGACCTCACTGCTAGTTACACAGGGAGCTCCTATGCCTGGCTCGCCACTACTTGCGCTCTAGAATAACAGATCCGGGTATTCCGCAGTTCATTATAGAAGCCCTTTGCTGCCTTTTACTGTATCATAAAAATTGCTGATGACAATACCATGTTCATCATTCACTATGTATATATCATGCTCTTCCGGATGCGAATTTTCCCCCACAGTGTATTTAACGCGGTGAAACTATATTTATTGCGTGGTAATACTTTTCACTGTAAAACGTTGGCTATCACTTACTTTCTTTTTGTTTATCAGCTTTTACAGGCCATCGAATTGTATCTCTCTCTTTAATTATGTGCCTTTATGTTTTGTCATTTTCATTTATTTTGTTACTTGGGAGAGTTCATCAATTATTGCCTTCGCGCGTTTCCTTCCAATTCAACTACTACTTCTGAAATTAGTATAGTTACGGTTTCATTCAATGGTTATAAGTTAGCCTAATGCTCGTGTTTAAAGCTTCATATTTCCTTCCGCGCACATGCCTCAATTTCTCTGCTCTTACCCTGGCAGTGTCTAGGCATAGCCCATAGAGATGTCAAATATATTAGAGATTTACACGCATACCTATATCAAGCTGTCGAATATACAGGAGGGCATAAGTGTATCCCAGCCAAGAAAAAAGCACGCCCAGGTTCACGCTACAAACAGATCCATGGCACCTTGCATAAGAGGTCTGATTTTGGAAGCTTATAGCTTCCTCATTTCTTCACGCGGGTTGAAATACCCATTGCATAATTGCCTCAAATATTGTGCAGATGCCTTGCTATAGTGTTTAGCCTTGAGCCAATAAGCCATTGTTATAATTATTCAATTGAAAAGCTTGCAAGACTACTATACTATTCGTCTGCGAAAACACCCGTGTACTTAGATTTAGGTGCACGTTAAAGAACCCCAGGTGGTCCAAATTTCCGGAGTCCCCCACTACGGCGTGCCTCATAATCAGATTGTGGTTTTGGCACGTAAAACCCCATAATTTATTTTTTAGCGCATTTACACTGTTTTTAATGCGAATAGCATCATTCTTGGCATTCCCACGCGAGTTTTTATTTCCGCTATCCAACTATCTGACTAAAAGACGAAGCATTGCTTGCAATAGCGAAATTACTGGCAAACTATTTCACTAAAGTTCGTCGTTTAATGAGCTGAGTAAACTGCTGTAATCATTCGTTTAGTAACTACATTAACAAGCAGTGTCACTAGCATGATGACCTCGGACACTCGGTGTCAGAACTCTGGCAGCGGCGAGCGAAATACCCCTCGTGCTGCCTCTCACTTCAACGCGAACTATGTGCGCGAGAATACAGCGCACACAAAACCATCAGCTATCGCGGGTCGGCTAGCCTTCAAACCTACCGCAGATTACGTCCAAGACAGGGCGCGCACTGCTGCCACGGCTGGAGTAGAAGCGGAGAGGTGCACAATCCGGGCCCCCACCCCGCACCCTCCTTGCGCGCGCCCATGTCACCGCCCTCCATCTCAAGCGCGTGAAAAGTGACATTGATACATGTCCGAGACGTTTCGTACGAAAAACATGTACGGAATGAAACTGATACATAAAACCATTCTCGGCATCAGGCTCTTCTGCTACGCATGGCTTCTCTTGCTGAAGTCATTTTCACAGTTCATAAAGGAGCTCAACATCAGTGAGTAAACATCAAGTGAGTCAACGTCAACATTAAGTGAGTCAACACCAGTTTCCCATTTTCAGGACCAAGGATGTAGTCAATTAGTGATCGCCTAATTGTATGCAGACATAATTATTTGTGCTGTTTTACTGTAAATAAAATTACGTCTTTCCTTATTGGATACAGCAGTAAATTAAACATAATGTTCTATACTTATTCTCCAAAATCCTCCACACTTATTTACACACTTATCCAAATTTAATCTTTTAACTTCTGATCAATTTGGTTTTCGTGATAATTTGTGAACGGAACTAGCACTTATTACTTCTACTGAGAGGGTTAAATTAGCCATCGATCAAGCCCTCTTAGTCGTTGCTCTCTTTATTGATTTCAGTAAGGCGTTTGACACAAATAACCAGCGTATTTTTTAAAGTAATCTTGAACCGTATGGCATTTCTGGGTCGCCTTTACAACTAATTCGTAACTGCCTAACACAACAACCATATACAGTCGAAGTTAATTGTGTCTTCTCATAAAAAAATTGTAAATACAGGCGTCAATAATCAGGGATTAATACTGTGGCCACTTTTATTTCTCATATTATTTAATGATTTCCAGAAATGTTAACACATGCGCACTGCCTTCTTTATGCTAATAACACCACTATTTTCGCAATAAAAATATTTGTATTGCAGGATATACTTAACGCTGACCTAGCGAATGTTCATTCATGGTGTGTAAAAAACAAGCTAACCATTAACCAATGAAATACAACATTTATGCTATTCCATTCTTTAAAAACTTTGCACATTGATTCTATTGTAATGTCTATAAATAATAATGTATTTGCAAGGTTCGCGTCTACTAAATTTCTTGCTGTAGTTCTAGATGAGAACCCAAAGTTCCAGTGCCATATGCAATCACTTATTCAAAAAATCTCATGTGGTATTCACGTCATCATAAAGTCGCTCTTTTTTTCAGCAAGTCATTCTGATGTCTTTATATTACGCATACATACACAGTCATCTCTCATACTGCCTGTCATCATGGGGTATGCATATACCACACATCTTCATCAGCTACAAGGTTCAAAAAGCAGGCATTACGGTTAATTGCTTTGCAATCGTATATATCTCCCTCTGCTCCCATATTCCGTTCCCTAAACGTTTTACCTTTGTACTTGTTGTTCAATCCATAAGCTATTACTTCTTATGTTCCGTCTTATAAATACTGAGCTTAATATTCAAGGTTTTACTCGATCTAGCCTGATCAATAATAACCACACAAGATTTTCAGGACAACTCAATTTCGTCCTTCCAAAAGCAAGGACTAATAATGGGAAATTTACCATCACGTTTTCAGGCATTTCTATTTGGAACTCAATACCATCTGATTTGAAGTCATCTACATTATTAACATTCAAGCGAGAAACGAAGGATCATTTCATGAACACTTTATCTGACACATAGTCTCATTTAACCAACATAGAAGATTTTGTTCTGCCATACCATTATGCAATGTACTGCTCAAATCACCAAGTCATTGAGTTTTGCCTATAATTGATACTTGTCCTCATTGTTAGTTTTACATGCCATTTATTCTCGTTTGAATTTCGGTGAGTTATCTTTGAGATTTCTTCAATTTTTTCTCTTCATCTTTCTTTTTAACTGTGTGATTATTACTGTATTTCTTCGTAGATTTTTTTCTCTTACCTTTTATTTACGATGTAGAAATTGTATAATATATGATATGACTCACTATTTGTCACGATCCTACTAAACCCCTTTTACGTCTTGTTAGGAGATCCCCCCAGCAGTTCTTACTTCTAGAACCTCCGAATGTGTACTTATATCCATCTTGTATTTGATGTCGTCGTCAAATAAATGTTGCTTGATTGGTTGGTTGAGTGGAGGGAGGGATGAATTATGCCATGTTTTCACGCACTGGTGCCGCACACATTTGACCGGCCATGGCCGTACTTTAGGGCGCGCTGCTCGTTGTTGCAGCGTTTACAGAGTGCGACGCTATGGAGGAGCCCAGCGGCTGCACACAACTCACACATGGTGCATTTCAACTATTGGCATACCTGAAGATTCTTCGTAGGCGAGTTCCACCCGAATTTTTCTTGTGTCTAATCTCCACGATAAGAAAATACAGTCCCCTCACGCTTTTAGTTATGCCATCGTACAAAGTACTGTGTCAATTATTGAGAAACGCAGAGTTTGACTCATCTTGAAATGCAGAGTCATGAACCTCGATATTTAAGCGGATGCTTACACTAGCTCATCAGACGAGGACCTTTTATCAGGAATCCGATAGAAACTCGGAAAACATCACTCAAAGCATCGCTATATTCTTTAGAAGCATGTTTATTATGCATAAATCTTGGTCTCTCCAAATTTGACACGATCATGTAAACTGTTTCAAGATAGAAGGAACTCTATAAAGACAAATGCAACGTATCATCTGTGTCAGCCAAGAACACCTACCTGTGAAAAATGGACCTTTGTATATTTTCAGCAAGTATTCAAAACCTTTCTAAAATTCAGTTGATCATTTACTCTTGTAGTAATTCGGCATCATTGAAGCCTGACAGACTCTTACCAACATGCCACTAATGTAGAGGCAGTTCAAATTTCATGAATGATTGGGCTTCTCTTACTTATTTTACTTTTTTTATGTAGGGACGTTAGACATTCGCTCTGTGTGACTACTATTACGTTGAAAAACTTAAACGTCGCTAATAAAACCTGCACTATTATTTGAAAAAGAAGCAATCCTCGCCTCACAGAGATAATAACTTCCTGTGTGTCTAGCTTTCACGCTACAAGCTTAAAAGCTGCATGCTTTGAACAGGTGGTATGCAGGAAGAGGCTTTAAATCGGTAAATAAATGTTCTTACCCGATAAACTGACGGGATGGTAATCCTGCCCATCAAGTTCTGCAAATATTTTATATCTGGAAGATATGTAGACGGTATATCATTGCAGATGTGTGTTCTACTTTCAAAATAGGTACATTTTTTTGCTACTGTAATGCTTAAACAATATGCGATACTTTAAAAACTTGGCAATAATACATTTTATACAATTAGAAACCCGAGGGCTTAAACCTTACACCTAAAACAGGAATCAACACAGCACGCGTTAAAGAACATGAACACTTTACTGGTCTATTTTTTCCGTACTGCAAACCTCTAACCGGTTCATGCGCCAATGAACAGACCGAGGGTAAAAAAATTGCGAAGAAACAAATGATTGAGTATGTAAACAGTTAAATAACAGCCTTTCCTTGAGGTTATTGCACTTTTACTCGTTGAAGTTCCAGTAATATAACCCTTCGTAAATATTTAGCTATGCATTCTGCGGTAGTCCTTTTGTCTGCGTATGTTATAAGTGCAGCAATAGTTTAAATACGTGAACAGTGATATGTGAACATAATGTCCTCACAAAGAATGGCTGTAACTAGAGAATATTTGTTAAGGAAAGCAACCAGAGAGAGAGAGAGAGAGAGCAAGCGAGAGATGAAAGGCAGGGAGGTTAACCAGAAGTCAGTTTACGGTTTGCTACCCTACACTGGGGTGGGGGATAAAGGGGTTGGAGAGAGTGCAAAAACAGAGAGAGAGCGAAAACAAAAACAAAAAAAAAGACACAGGCATATATGTAACAAGGAAGGCGTTCCAATCACAGATGTTCACACAGGCCAGTGCACTTCAGGAACCGCAGGAACGCTTGCACGGCCTTCTGATGCGATGTTGAGTCGCGTCGATGTTGCAGAATTCTTTCTTCCGATAACGGCTGGTCGTCCAACTGGTTCAGCACGACGGAGAGCGATTGTCTCTGCACACTGTATTGTGGGCACTGACAAAGAACATGACGAATTGTTTGCGCGTCTCCACAATTGCCACATGCTGCACTGTCGGCCATACCTATGCGGAACGCGTAGGCATTGGTGAATGCGACGCCCAACCATAGCCTACACAGAAGGGTCACATCTCTTCGGGGAAGTCTCGTTGGAAGTCGAAGGCTTAAGGTTGGATCCACGGTGTATAATCGGGCGTGCATAAAATGTGGTTTATTTCAGTCTGATGGCGTGGCGTGCAAGTAGGCGGAGCATCCTTGCAGCATTTGTCCTAGACAGCGGGATCGATAGGCGGTTGTCTTGTTCATGAGCTGAACGAGCAGCTTGATCGGCACGTTCACTGCCAATAATTCCACAGTGACTTGGCAGCCACTGAAAGATTATTTCGTGTCCTTTCTCAGTCAGGTGGTGTATGGCTTCTGTGATTTCGAAAACTAGTTGTTCCTGTGGACCGCGCCGTAAGGCCGGGAGTAAACTCTGCAGTGCCGTCTTCGAGTCGCAGAAAACGGACCATTTGTGTGCTGGTTCATCATTAATAAAATGTAGTGCGACTCGAAGCGCTGGGAGTTCTGCTGCCGTCGACGTTGTCAAGCTAGATGTTTTCGTCTCGATAGTAGTAGCTTTTCCTGGAATAATGACAGCGGCGGTAGAGCTGTTCTGCAAGATGGAACCGTCGGTGTATATGTGGGTGTAATTCCGGTACTTTTCATATAATAGGAGTAAGGTAAGCTGTTTAAGAGCTGGCGATGACACATCTACTTTTTTTACGGACGCCGGGTACTGTCAGGTTGATCGTTGGCTGAATGAGGCAACAAGGAGGAGTGGAAGGTCTCGCGGCAGGTGTGAAGCAAGATGGTATAGCCTCACGATGTGCGGATACCATTCGGCAGAACGAGGCGTGTGGTCTCTCTACAGGTAGAGAAGCTAGATGGTGGCAAGGAGTCCGTGCAAGGTGCCTTACGTGCATTCTTATTGCTTCAACTGCGCTGTGGGTCTTTATAAGGTGGTCTCTGGCGATTGCAATAGTTGCCGCCGTTGACGCACTTCGAGGAAGACCTAGACAAATCCGGAGCGCCTGGGCCTGCACACTTTATATAGTACGTAGGCTTGTTGTACTTGCGTTAGTTAATGCTGGCAAGCTGTGCCGCAAGAAGCCGAGAGAAAGTACTCTATATAGTCGAAGCATAGCGCTTGTCGACATTCCCCAGGTCTTTCTAGCGAAGAATTTCAAAAGGTGACAGATGCCTGTCAACCGTTTTTTCATGTACAATACATGGGGACTCCATGAGACGTCTCTGTCAATTATGACACCCAGGAATTTATATGACCGTACAAATGGTATCATCTGCACATTAATTAACACACTGTAGTGCGTCATAGGCTTACGCCTAAATGCCACAAGTGCACATTTGTCAGATGAAATCTCCAGGCCTTGATTTCGGACATAGTGTGCAGTCTGAGTGGCAGCTTTTTGGAGTCTGGCGCGCAGCTGTAGGCGTCACTGCGGACGCCCAAACGCATATGTCGTCTGCGTACATTGATAATTTAACTGTATTTGGAAGGTGATGGAGGAGACCAATCAGCATAAGGTTAAACAAAGTAGGACTCAGTACGTCACCTTGGGGGACGCCACAGTAGGTGTAATGCAAAGAAGTGTGGCCGTCCTCGGTTCTTACAAAGAAAGATCGCATAGAGAGATAGCTATGAGTCCATAGGAACATCCGACCACCGAGGCCTATATCTTCGAGAGCGGCGAGGATGGATTCATGTGTAACTTGTCGCACGCCCCTTTGACGTGGAGGAACAAAGAAGCGCACAGACGTTTACACCCTTTTTGGTGCTGAATATAGGTAACAAGGTCGACGACATTATCAATCGACGAGCGGCCGCGTCGGAATCCTGCCATGGCATCATGGGTAGACGTTGTGGTATTCTAAGTACCACTCCAGGCATCCGAGGATCATCCGCTCCATCACTTTTCCCACGCAGCTCGCCAATGCAATCGGGCGATACGATGAAAGCTCCAACGGAGACTTTCCAGCCTTCTGTAGCGGAACTATGCGACTAGTCTTCCAGCTTGTGGGAAGTGTGCCAGCTCGCTAGGATTCATTATAGATTTCAAGAAGAACACTCCTCGCCCGCTCACCCACATGACACAGAGCTCTGTAAGAAATTTCGTCAGGTCCGGGTGACGACGTGTGTCTGCACAAAGATAGCGCCGCCTTGAGTTCATGGATTGAAAATGCAAGATCCATGCGGGGGTCACGTGGTGGCGGGACGCTGATGAAACGTGATAAGTTGTTGGAAGCTGTGCGTTTCCCGGATAATCTGGCACAAAAGTCTTCTGCGACATCAATATCTGGTCGTTGTTGGAAGAAGGCCAGAGCCTTGAATGGAGACTGTTGTACGGGTGGCGTCCTGAGCCCTCGCACCGTCCTCCATAAGTTGGATAGGGGCTTGCGAGGGTCTCACGATTCACAGAAAGCAGTCCAGCGTTGTGACTCTAGCTTATCTAACCGGCGCTGGATCTTCTTTTGTAGGCGTCTAGCAGTCCGTAGATCGTCCATTGACTTCGTGCGTCGGTATCTACGTTCGGCACGTCGCCGTATAGCTCGAAGTCGCTTTAATTCTACGTCAAATTCAGTGAATTTCGAAGAGCACATTAGAGTACGTGTACTGTCTTGCACTGTGGTTTTGATTATGTCTTCCAAATTATGTAATAAATTACCTTGACATTGGTCTTCAATAACAGCCTGGAATTAGGGCCAGTGCACTCTTCGGAAGGTATCACTTGACTTCGACGACGACAGTCCTCTGATCTTGACATATGTGGAATATGGTCACTCCCGTGCGTTTCAATGTCCGTAAACCATCCTGTACGCCCGACGAGACTTCGTGATACGAAGGCTAAGTCAAGACAGCTGCTGTATGTGGAGCCGCGTAAAAAAGTAGGACTGCCGTCATTTAAAACCCAGAGCTCGCTGTCGGTGGCGAATGATTCCAAGGCTCCGCCTTTCGCGTTGATTTTCGTACATCCCCAGATTGTATGATGTGCGTTGAAGTCCCCGATGATAATCCATGGATCAGGAGATGTTGACAGAATATCTCGTAATGTTTTGGAGTCAAATCTGCTTGATGGTGATAGGTATGCGCCGACAACAGTGACGGTAAGTCTTTTCTTCTTTGCTGTTAGCATACGTATGGTTATCGTCATGAGGTGGCAGAGGCTAAAGAATGTAAGTGAGGTCACGGCGAATAAACACCATAACCTTGCTTTTTTCACCACTAGTTGATGACATAAATGATTCATAGCCGGATAGCCTGATTGAGTTCGATAAGTTCGGCTTGTAGATGATGATGATGGGAAACCTGTTGGCGTACACGAACCGTCGGAAATCGGCGATGCGCGATCGGAGTCCACGGGCATTCCACTGGAAGATTGCTGCTTTTCGGACCTCCTCCCGAAAAGACAGTTGCTGGGGAGCCATAATTTACTCAAGGGCTGCCAGCACCGGACTTAGTGTGTCCAGTACTTGCAGTGCACTTTTGGCTGACGTTGTGTGCATGTTGTTCCGCAACACGCGAATGGCATTCATTAAGGATCGCAGTAGCGATACCACTTGCTGATCTGTATGTCGCACCTCATCCGATGGAGCAGCTGGCTGTACTGGATGAGGCACTTGCTGCTGTTTATCAATAGGTCGTGTACTTGGAAGCGGGGGCCATTCATCTGTAGAGAGACGTCTCGTCGCAAGCAACCAGAATTTTCCATTTTGTCATGAGAATATGATAGTTGTGTCATTTGAATCATCATAGTCGTCATCAGCCTATATTTATGTTCACTGCAGGACGAAGGCCTCTCCCTGCAATCTCCAATTGCCCCCGTGTTGCGCTAGCTGATTCCGACTTGCACCTGTAAATTTCCTAACTTCATCACCCCACCTAGTTTTCTGCCGTCCTCGGCTGCGCTTCCCTTCTCTTGGTATCCGTTTGTAACTCTAAAGGTCCACCAGTTTTCCAGCCTACGCATTACATGACCTGCTCAGCTCCATTTTTTTCTTTTAATGTCAATTATAATATGGGCTATACCCATTTGCTCTCTGATTACCACTGCTCTTTATCTGCCTCTTACTGTTAGGCCTAATATGTTTCGTTTCATCGCTCTTTGTGCCGTCCTTAACTTGTTCTCGAGATTCTTTGTTGACCTCCAAGTTTCTGCCCAATATGTTAGCACTGGTAGAATGCAATGATTTTACACTTTTCTTTTCAACGACAGTGGTAAGCTCCCAGTCAGGATTTGGTAATGTCTGCCGTATGCACTACAAGTTCACTCCTTTAAATATACTTGTGCAAATGATGTGCACCTAGTATACAATGCCCTCTGTAACCGTGGAAAGCAACATGTCTCCGTTCCAGACTTTTTCAAGAGACGCTTTGCCACATGAGAAAGATACGTGCAAGTATGGCGTGATAGATGCGATCGAACGCATGTTTCCTTGGTGCCTAAATATCTCCTTGAAACGCCTGGCCCGTGCGCAGTGTG
This sequence comes from Dermacentor silvarum, assembly GCF_013339745.2. Taxonomy (NCBI): domain Eukaryota; kingdom Metazoa; phylum Arthropoda; class Arachnida; order Ixodida; family Ixodidae; genus Dermacentor; species Dermacentor silvarum. Next base: position 87,815,895 of record NC_051162.1, read on the forward strand.
CCAGTTCTCGCATTTTTTTTTCTTGCGACAGCTATTGCTTTCTTTGAGACGCTGTGTTGGGCTGCAGTGTCTATTGGCCGACTTTTCTTGTCATACAGAATGTGACATTATTGCAACAACAATATTTAAATTACGGCTAACCGAAAAAAATAGACATTCCCTTTAGCACATGCCAAATAAGGTGAAGGCGAAAGCCTACGCGCTGAAGATACATTCATTAAAGTACTTGACATTCTCATTAGAATACATTGTTACTTCTTATTACTTGTTTTCTCTCACTAATGGTCGTGGGTCCGGGTGCCTTAATTGACGCTAACTTATTAACTGTGCCTGAAAAACCTTACCCTTAATTAACACTAAAGGTCGTGGGTTTGACTCCCACGGAAGATCGTGGGTTCGAGTTTCTGAATACACTCTCTCTTAATCAACTTTGCATTTTTGGCATGATCGGAGCCAGCTGTGACAAGCATCGGAGCCAGCTGTGGAAGAAGATGAGGACGAACCCACGATCAGAGGCACGAGCGCGTATCAGCACGAGGTGAGCTCACATGGCTGTTACGGCGGAGCTTTTTATGTCTACCCTCCCATAGATGTTTCAATGCCCGCGCCTCAAAACTCCCGTGCCTTCTATGCGGAGGCAAAGCAAGCCAGTGAGGCATGTGCTAACAGCTGCCATCGCAAGAGGAAAGCTAAAAAACACCCAATACGGTGTACCAGACCACCAGATTGCCCAACTGAAGCACGAGAGAAAGGCTCTACAACGGGAGTCCTTTCCTAGCATCCTTCCTTTCATTCCCACTCGCCTTCCCAGAGCAGCAGAGGGGCAGCTTGCACGAACACTTAATATCGAAGTAAAGAACGCGAACTTAGAGCAAGCTTTACCTTGGGCCCAACTCCAATGCGGCCTATTCAAATACATGCAAAGCAGAGAAACTATTTTCTGAGATAACCCCTGGACCCGTTACTCCACTCCACCCGCTAGTTGTAGAGAATGACTGATTGAATGATAACTTTATTTATAATCCGGCGAGTTATTCGCGGACTTGGGCGAATACCCTGCCTAGGTGTCGGCCACGAGCCCTTGAGCTCTGGCGGCTTCCTCGGCCCACTTCGAGGGCGGAGCTGAGCAGCGTAGTCTCACAGCGCGTTCGGCTCGAGGCTGCGTCCCCGTCTAGAACCCCCCCCCCCCCCCCCCCCTTGTTTGCACTCCCATAACATGTGTTCCAGGGTTGCCCTGGCCTCACAAAACTTGCATTGGTTGGACGAATAAAGCTCTAGGTAACAGAGAATCAAAATCACCGGGTTTACAAACGTTCTTGTCTGCAGCTGTCGCCATGCGACCGCCCATCTCTTGTTCAGTTTCTGGTGTGGTGGCGGAAATTTGCACCTCGCCAGTCTGTAGTGTTGCGTTATTTCTCTGTAACTCGTCAGGCGATCCTCCCACTCCCACCCCTCACCAGACGTCGTGACCGAGGCGGCGGTAGTGTGGTTGGCGGCTCGGTGCGTAAGCCCTCGAGCCACCCTGTGCGCCGCCTCGTTGCCGGCGAGTGAGGTGGTGTGGGCGGGTGCCCATACGATGTAAACTTATTTATTCCCGGTTTTGCCCGCGAGTAGTACTCGTAACGCCTAGAGGGTGATTGCGGCCGTTGGCGTAGTTGCGAATTGCCGTCTGGGAGTCGCTGATGATCACTTCGGCCTCGGTGGTGGCCACCGCTAGCACGATGGCTACCTCCTCCGCTGTCTTCCGCGTGCACCGTGCGTACCGTGACACTAGTTTTGCAAGTGTTCTCGTGATCTACCACCGCGGCCGTGAAGGCGCGCCTGCGCGCGTACCTGGCCGCAGTCCACGAACACCGCGTCTTCACTTCCTCTGTACGTCGTAATTAATTATTTCTCTCCACATAGCGAGTTTCCGCTGAACATTTACCGTAAAACACTTGATTTGCTTCGAGTTGTTGATAAATTCGACTTCGCCCTGCAACCTGCTAGCCGCCTAGTTAGCTCAAATGGTGGAGTGGCTGTCTCGGAAAGGAGGTGGTTCCGGGTTTGAGTCCCGGAGCAGGACGAATTTTTCTGCAACTGCGAAGCTTTTATTTTGAGGAACCCGTATAGGTTTTTCCTTTGTAGCAACTGCTACGATTGGGTTGATGTCTCATTTTCACTTTTATTACTTCTCTCCACCTAGCGGGTTCCCGCTCAACTATTACGTAAAATATAACAACTCATGTTTCTTTTTTTATAATTTATGGTATTGGCATAGAAATTTGAGCTACTGATATAAAAAATTGTTACTTATTCCTTGTGCTTCGATATGCCAGTTTAACTGAACATATCTGTGCTTTGCTTGCTCTCATTTACATCTGGAATAAGTTAAGTGCGAACGCAAAATTTCAGTCTGACGCGGCATCTTTTTTTTGTTTATCAAACTTCTACTGATGAGGAACTGCATAATAAAGAATAGATGCTGCAATAACGAATGCATTATATTGAAAGCAAAAAGATACACAGACGCTTGCCTGGCTTACTCGTCAACACTAGCCACCCGGTGTCTATTTCTGTTCCTTCTGAACAACTAAGTGAATAATACGAAGACATTTTAATACTACATACCCAGAAGCGTGATATAAAATAGAGTTGTTTGAAGCATTTTGAGATATGGCGTATTGTGTCATGTTCTCCAAAGTTTTGTCGCCGTTAATGGACCCATTTGTGTATTTTACCAGCCAATCGTCCTTCTGAAAGTAATATTAAGATGAAATCGTAATTCAAGGTTTCAGAAAACTTTATAACCAATGCGCGAAAACAAAAGCATGGGAACTCAAAGATAAACTCAATATTCCTTTCACGTACAATGCAAATATACCTTTAAATATTGTAGCAATGATACCTGGACTAGAGCACTGCACGGGCCGATTTTTGCAGGCAGAGCCCGGCCCGGGCCCGTTTTTACCTTGGGCAGCACGCCCGAGCCCGGCCCGGGGCCGGAAATAATCTACGTTTCCCGCCTGGCCCGGCCCGCCACCCCGTTACCTTAGGCCTGAGCCCGGCCCGAGCCCGGCTCGAAACCGGCCCGAGACCGAGAAATACATGTTTTTCAGAGTTGAGATGCCCGAGAATAAGTCGCTGCACGTTACATGCACACCGCCAGAAAGCCCGAACCCGGCCCGGGCCCGCGTCAAAAACCCGAGCCCGGCCCGCGCCCAGGTCAAAAAGCACACGCCGTGCCCGAGCCCGGCCCGAGCCCGTAAAAAACTGCTCTACCCGGTCCGGCCCGGCCCACGGGCCGGGCCGGGCACGGGCTTTCGGGTAAGCCCGAGCCCGTGCAGTGCTCTAACCTGGACACCCGACGTACCAGTCACTTTGCGGTGGCTGTATGAAAAGTCCGCATTATCTGACACTTTTTCATAGATCGAAAAATTATTCAAAACACTTACAATCCGATATTCTGTAATTTCAATGCCACTTTTATTTATTGCTGTTCCATGATTGGACCACCTTCCTAGCTTAAGTTTCAGACTTCCTCCGGATATTATCACATTTATAAGCATTCATAAATTGTTCAGTTGGGTAGTTTCTTTATTTCAAGATGCTCAATGTTTTAGGAGGTTTACTGCCCTCGAACAAGTAGTATAAAATATAATGTTTCTGCACTACGCCTATGGGGAATTTTTTTTAAGTCAGCATACTCAAAAACAATATTTGAAGTGGTTCCTGAAATAATATTTTTTGTGTAGTCCTAGGTTCTGGGATATGATGAATGCTGTCTATATAACCAAACATGTCTCATATGTGCACACTTGGGTCAGGTGCCACAATTGGGTAACATATTAGTCAGGCGAATTGTGTTACCAGATTGTAAGCCCCATGCATTCGTTGAAAAAAATGAGAAACAGCGCTTGTGTATAGGCTAAGCCATGCCACAAGCCCGTGCTGTGTGGTAAAGATGAAAGTATGATAATGTCCTAATAATTGAGCCACATATTTCGATGCTGGATGCTCCGGTCATCTACCTTTTTCGACGAATATGTGAGCTTGATTCTTTGGTAACAAAATTGAGAAAGCTACACTCCAGACCTCTCAGTGCGTATTGGTGTCATTTACTTTTATAATTTGCGGCATTGTTCGGTGCATGGAAAAGTGTTCCATAATAACGATAAGTTTTTGAGTTCTGTACAACTGGTCTCAAATTTTTTGAAAATCAGAAATGGGACCCCAAGACTATTTTTGTTTAAGTTGAACAACGGATATTCGTATCAACATAGGTTTGAAAAACGTATTTCGAAAGAAGATTGACTAAGCATGACGAGTACGCATAATTTGCGTTTGGTCACAAAACGCACAGGGCACCAATCTTTATATGTTATAATAAGTAACGTGAAACACCTTATTATATGCCTTGACTTGGTCAGTACACCCCATCGTTGAATTGCAAAAGCCGGCCACCCATTGTCTCTATTGATGGAGCATCCTTTATTTTTGTATGACTAGCTGTGCTATCTTGTGCCTACTCTATACTGAAATATTTGCTAGGTTGGAATTCATTGGAATTCTTTGTTGCCTGTAAAATTCATTGCCTTTTAGTGCAATGTTTCAGTCATTCGATTTTCACGTCATATGACTGGAAGCTGCAACTTTTTATTCAATAAGAAAAAGCATCAGTTGGTATTGTTAAGGTGCAACCAAGAGTGGCACCAGTCAGAAGAAGACAATTTGACGTGTAGAGGAAGAATCGGTCTCGTCAGCCATCTTGTTTATGTATCGTTGCCTCTCTTGTAAATATTGTAAATACACCTGTATATGTGACTGCGCAACGTAACAAATTGGTGGAGGTGTGGGGTACCCACCAGTAACAAAACGGAGCTCCGCAATGGGCGTCACCTCGAACAGGGCAACATGATGGACGAAACAGGACCCAAAATGGCGCAGCCCGCATCAATGCCTACAACCCCGAAGGTTGTCCTGGCTCAGCCGCGGGATCCAGGAACGTTCTGCGGCACCGACCACCTCGACGTGGAAGACTGGATCGCCACGTGTGAGCGTGTAAGTGCCCACAACAAATGGCATCCCATGATTATGTTGGCTCCGGAATAATTTTGACCACCTGGGGTTCTTTAACGTGCACTACAACGCAAGCACACGGGCGTTTTTGCATTTCGCCTCCATCGAAATGCGGCCACCGCGGCCGGGATTCGATCCCTCGATCTCGTGCTCAGCAGCGCAACGCCTTAGCTGACTGAGCCACCCCGGCGGGTGGCTAACAAGGTCATCTACCTACAAGGCACGGCAAAGGTGTGGTATGACATCCATAAGAAGATCTTAACGACTGGGACGCCTGCACAAAGAAGCCGAGGAACCGTCAGAAAAGTGCCGCAAAGAAAAAACAAGTGACCCTCGTCCAAACATCCACAAAGTAATACGTCTCTTACATCCAGGACGTGCTGGCTTTGTGCCGTAAGGCCGACAGCGATATGCCTGAGTCAGACATTGTTGGGCATGTATTGGAGGGGATCGCTGACGACGCTTCCAACCTGCTCATTTGCAAAAATTGTGAAACAGTACAGGACGTCATAAAAGAGTGCCAAAGCTTTAAGTAGGTCAAGAGCCGCCGCATTGCAACGCCGTTCGCACATCTGCCGAACACAGCTGTGACATCTTGTGACGACAGGCTAGGAATGCAGCGACCATCGTCATCAGATGACCTGACGCGGATAGTGCGGCGAAAACTTGAAGCCAATGCTCCTGCAGCGCTTTTTTCCCCACCGAGTGAGCCGAACAATTTGCCTACAGAACCATTTATGCAGAGAGACCAGCAAGATGAATGAAGAACTCTCTGGTCTTGGAGTTCATTCTGTATGTGCCGTAGCCGCTTCACAGCAGTCTCATGCTCCTTGTCCATCGACTCGTCAGCGGTATCCTGCACGCTGCCGAAATCCAGCCGAGTAGTGAACCGCAGACAATCGGCCAATCTGTTTTGCCGGCCGGCGTATCGGTCACCTTGCTCGCCAGTGTAACAACGGTACTGTCTCCTGGCCTCTGCGACCCCCATTCAAAGTTTTTATTGACCAGAACAGAGCCAGCGTCGTTACGAGCCTCCATTTCAACCGCAACAGGCAAACAATGACGTTCGTGTCCCTTCGAACTATCCCTCGTCGCCATTCCGACGTCACCAGTCCCGTTCGCCACCAGCTCGTCGGCCATCGTCCCTATCGCCGCAGGCTCGTCGCCCGCCATTCCCGATGCAGCCCCGGCGCCGGTCTCCAGAAAAGCTAAGCGATGCAGCTTCCAGAGGTGGCGCTGCATTGATGACTCGACCGCCAAACCCTCTGATCACTTTGCTGACCACCTTGACGATGATGCGCATGACACCGACTCTTGCGTCATGGCTAGTTCTGATCTGCGTGACATCCGCACTGAGCAACGACGTACGTGATGACTGCTTACGTGTTCTTATCGATCGTCTCAATCCTGGACATTCGGAGCCCGCGCTGCGCCTGTTCGTGCTTCGCGACGACGTTCTCTATAGTCGCAGCTTACGCCCTGAAGGACCAGAATTTCTACTCGTTGTAGCACGCCTTCTCCGGACCTCACTTCTTGAGCATTTGCATGACGGCCTTCCTGCAGGCCACCTTGGCGTTTCGCTTACCAACGACCGTGTACGGGGCCGCTTCTATTGGCCAGGCCTGTAACGCTCTGCGCACCGCTACGTTCCGGCCTGTGCGCTCTGTCAGTGCCGCAAAAACCTGCTGTGCAGCCCATTGGACGCCTTGACATCATCGATGTGCCCTCAGAACCATTCTTTCGCGTCGGTCTCGATCTTCTCGGCCCCTTTTCTACTTCGAAATCTGGCAATAAGTGGGTCATTGGCACGACTTGGAGGTTAACACAGAAGCTCGAGAACAAGTTAAGGACCGCACAAAGAGCGATGGAACGAAACATGTTGGGCCTAACGTTAAAAGACGGGAAGATAGCAGTGTGAATCAGAGAAAACAGGGATACCGATTTTCTAATTGACATTAATAGAAAGAAATCAGGCTGGGCAGGCCATGTAATGCGTAGGATGGATAACCCGTGGACCATTAGAGTTACAGAATGGATACCAAGAGAAGGGAAGCGCCATCGAGGATGGCAGAAAACTAGGTAAGGTGATGAATTTATGAAATTTGCAGGTGCAAGTAGGAATCAGCTAGCGCAAGGCAGAGGTAATTGGAGATCGCAGGGAAAGGCCTTCGTCCTGCAGTGGACATACATATAGGCTGAAGAAGATGATGATGATGATTTCGCGACTGACTACGCGACCCGGTACGCGATCACGCGAGCTATGCGTTCAAGCTGTGCAATTGAAGTGGCGGATTTCCTTTCACATCACGTCATCGTCCATTACGGCGCACCTCGGCAGCTCCTCACTGATCGCGGCCGCACCTTCTTGCCCCACGTTTTTGAAGACCTACGTTGCTCCTGCTCTACCGAGCACAAGCTTTCCACCGCCTACCACCTGCAGACAAACAGACTCACGGAGCAGCTCAATCGCACGTTGACAGAAATGCTCTCTATGTACGTTTCTGGCGACTATACAGTGATTGGGACAAGCCTTCGCGAGCTTCACCTATAATTTGTCCCGTCACGAGACCGCTTCCTTTTCGCCCTTTTACGTTCTGGTTTTTCACCCTTTTACACTGCTTCATCCCTCGACGAATACTCCCACTGAATTTCCTCAAGCCATCTTCGCCCGACCTCACAAGGCCCGCCAGATTGCCAGCTCCCGGCTCACTGAGTCTCAAGCCACGAGGAAGATCCGGTGCGACAGCCACATTGGAACGTCCGATGGCTCCGCTGTCCTTTTATGAACACCATGTCGCCGTATCGGCTTGTCTGAAAAGCTGCTGGCGCGCTACCCAGGGCCACGATGTTGCGTCAGAGTGGAGATGTGAACTATGAGATCGCTCCGCTGGACTCGCGTGGCCCCACTGATGTTGTGCATGTATCCTCGCTGAAACCTTAATTTGTCGCGTGTTCGACAAACACACACACACACACACATATATATATATATATCCCCAATATGGCCACAGTGAGCATGTGCAAGAGCATGCGGAATAAAAATGATACAGCTATTGGGAAAAAAATATACACAGAGCTTCTACGTACGTCTCTTAACAAAATCACGTGGCGCTCAAAAAGGCAAATTCCTTGTCAGTTACCTTGTCAGTGTGTTTCCCTTTCTTTGTGTCCTCGTTTCTGGACTCGTTTCTTGTGTGTGCGCCCCAATTTGAAGATGAATAGCTGCCAACTCGCCCAACTTTCAGTACTTTTTCCATCTTAGAGTTACTATATTGTAACAATAAATAAACGCACAATCTTTTCCTTTTCTACACAAGCCAAATACGCAACAGTTTTCGGACAGCCGTGTTTAAAAGCTTTTTTTCCCTTCAAAAGAAGAGCTAAGCCTGATTACCACCAAACGAAGGTTATATATTTCTGAAGCTCAAAACGGTACATCAACTACCCATAAAGGCAGCATACAGATGCTATAGAATTGTCTTACCTGCATTGTGCTGTTTACGACGAATTTTACCATTACTGACTGGTTATTAAAATATTCTTGAGCCTAGAAAAGAGAAGCAGATGAAAAACGTATTAGGAGGATCTAAAACTGCAGTAGACGTTGAAATGCGTGAGCAATTCTATGCCGACCCACCGACCAAACCCGTCCGTCAGTCCGGCTGTCAAGTAAGATGAATCGCTATCAAGAAATTATTCAATAAAACAAATATTAAATTGATGCAGAACCTCCTCTGGGAGTTAAGTATGCTTAAGCATTGTGCCAGTTGCTCATCTCCACGCCTTCCGGTCTAATTATCAATGATACGAAACTTGATCCGTCCAGTGTAAACGACAGCGCTGCGGCGACACGCGCTTCTGCGGACGTCGGTGCAACGTGAATTGATGACGCCAGGCAAACTACTGCAGGTGGCGGCGCCAGGTGTGCTGATGACCTTCCGACCAATTTAAACCACTGTCCGACCTTCCGTTAGTGGTGCAGGTGGAGTATACTTCACCCCTTCTCACATTCTGTCCGAACTTCCGATCGGAAGTTCCACTATCTGCCATTACTTGTCCCTCCGGGCCAGCAGGGTCGTTGGACCCTGCCGCGTTTTCAGCTGTGCGCTCCTGCCTCCTGACCTTTTTGCGTTCACGAAGAGACATGGCGACGTCCCACGTACCTCCGTTCGCGTCATCTTCCTCGGTGCTTGTGTCCATGGCAGAGATCTGTCCGTTCTTGGCGGCGGGGTGGATGTCTTCCTCTGTCTCCGAGACAAGTTTCATGGAATTTTGGGGGTCCATTGTGGTTTTCCGGGTGATACTTGACGTTCCGTGATCAAGATCCACGTTTTCTTCGCCCCGCAGCGGGTTTACTGCGTGCGGGCTTGATGTAGTTGCTTCTCCGGCGACCCAGTAAGACGGCCGGCGCGGCGGGTCGCGTGCTCGTGGCTTTCAAAGCTCGCAGAGCAAAATACCTGATCCGCTTTGCCAAAAAATTGGTGTCAGTCGATCCGGAATGACTTCATGCACCACCGTAGCAAAAGTAGTGAAAATCCATGGAATTTATCAAAGTCAGGAAATAAAGAGTCAGGAGCCAACGTGCATGGGTCCGCACTCCTCGGCGGCCCCTGGCGATCTCTCCCATTGAGGACATAAAGGTTCCCGAAGGACCATTCATATCTTGAGAGCGATTGGAAGCATTTCCACACATTTTCTTGTTTCAATAAACGGCATATTAAAAATTTGCTTAGCTTGCGCTGGAAGCACAATGCTAAAGAGACTGCGGAGCTGATGTGCACCTAGCTAGTCCTGGCTTTTGGGCTAGGCTAAGCACGACCATGTCCTCCCTAGCATTTTCCGGAATTTATTGATTAGTGATCGATTATTGATTATCTATTGATTGACTATCAATTGGCTATCGCATGGAATTGGCCAAGTATTTGGGCTTGGCTAAGCACTGCCAAAAGTCATCCCCAGCATTTTCCAGAATTTATTGATTATTGATCAATAATTGATTAGCTATTGATTGGCTATCAATTGGCTTTCGATAACTGACTAAGCTTAAGTAGTCCCAACCATGCTTAGCTAGACTTCGCCACGCTCAGCTTCGCTAGTTCCCAGGGGTATGTGCCATTGCGCTTGGACCCTTTCTGCCCTACCACCAGGGTCGGCCCACATTTTCGGTTCGCACGTTAAGGACTAAAGCTCAGCTTAAACAGCTCAGCTGTTAAAATCAAAATTGTCAGTATATAATGCCGCCAGGCGTAAATGGTACATGCAATGCTGATGGAGTGCGCTACCAGGCACGCTATTGTGGTGTGCATTAATACTGCCAGGGTAGGGTAATTTTCAGTTCGTTGGAGCGCTATCAAAACGGAGTTCTGGTGTTTGCTTGTTGCATCTCGGATGGCAGCTTATCGATAGCCTTATAGAAATATATTTTATATTCTCAGTCCGTAATGAAGCATTAGCCATGGAACTCTATAATTTTATTTTTGGGCCCGTTTAACTAAAATATTAGAACATTGCAAAAACTATATATTTTTGTATGAAAGATATTTTGTGCTTTTCTCCCAAGTTATCATAAACGCTGCCTCCTGAAATACTCTCGTGTTTATAAATTCGACAGCAGAGAATACTTAGTTGATAATGCTTACTATTAATACATACATGTCTCTAGCCTCCTGCCGTTTTTATGTGTTACATCTTTCGCAGCAAATAAGTGGTAATTTTTAGCGCCAGGAATGAACCTTTTGGAAAAATACTCTTCCATTGCCTCACAGCTCGAAAGCATTGCATTCGTCAAATATTCCATAATACTGGGAACACTGGTGCCCACAGCGGATTAATCGGACGGCTGTGTGTTCGGTGGAACAGTGATGGATTCATAATAGACATGGAGCAGCGCAACACGACAGGGATCAAGAATTAGAAGACACATACGCAGCGCTAACTTTTAACTAAAAGTTTTACTTGATCGCGCGCGTAATTTACACAATGACAGCGGACAGTGATGGATGGCACCGAAAGAGACGCTGGCTTCACAACATTGATGTTGGGCACCACTGCTTTGTGCTTGAAGCGCACTGGGTTATAGCTGGAGTTCACTCACTTGTACATATATTTGTTTGTGCTGCAGTGCTGCCACATTAGTTCAAGTTTATCATTCGGTCCAAGGAGCTAGCGCGGTTTAAAATTATAGACTCCAGTCGGTCGTATCGTGAGGTCTACTGTATTAAAGTGAGAAGTAGGAGCCTGACTCTTGAACTTGTGGCCACTTAAACGTATAATGACATCTATTATAGGACGTCAGAGGAATAACGCGCCAACATTCAGTTCCTAAATATCCCATACGAAACTTCCACAGGCCAACTTATTTGCCAAAACCACCAATCTCAGAATTTTCATCCACGGCGAGGCCTTTCCGACGCCTCCGGTAGCAGACAGAGCCAGCTTTGAGGAAGTGCTTGCAGAGAGATGAAATAATGAGATGTCCAGTGACTGGTAGACAGGGGTTACAATACGAGCACAACGGCGTGGCTAGCCAAGACAAGCCGTTTATTGCAGTGCACATCACGACAATTTTCACATTTTCCTTCACTGTGTAACGTAACCTTCAGGGGAAGCCATTGCGGCATTTTCTCCGTCATGTACAGAGCGCGAACAGTAGATTGCTCCTATTTTACTCTTCGGGTAAAAAAGAATCAGATAAGTACCAGTCAACATGCGCGAAGTATGATAAGCGGTCCGCTTGTGCACCACAGATGACTTGCCGTTTTGCCCGACGAGATTCTGCTTCGACGTGCCTTTATTCAAATTTCGTAACTCCCTTTGTCACCTGGAGTTTCTTTCCGACAGAACAAAACGGCTGCCTTTCCAGCGTTCTCGGCATATTCGGTTCCAATATTGCCTAGATTCTGCCTTCATTTTTGATGACGAATATCTCAGAATATCTCAAATTAAGTGCAATTTTCTGGAACTATAAAAAATGGGCATGCCACAAATTGTGACTGTCTACAAGTTTTTTGTATAAACAACTGCCCCAAGTTATTACAAAAAGAGATTGAATGAACGGGTTCTTGTTAATTAGTCTTTGCAGAGTAACTCAAGCAGCCGCAAAGTATTTTCGCCTTCCCGTAGAGCAGGTCTGCGAAGACGACAGGTATCTCACGATCATAGCCTTCTGATAAAAAAATCTGCATTCACGAAAAACAAACACCCTTAGATAACCGTTTTTCCAAGCACAAAATTATTATTAGGGCACCATTGTATTTTTTAGCTTTCCTGTTGAAGAACTGTGGACGAGACCCACAAAGAAGTTGATGTATGTTCCTGTAGGCAAGAGACCCTTTACAAAAAGATTTTGCTTCTTTGTCGTTCATCTCCCCACGAGAACGCACTTCCCAGAACGCAGTCCTTTAGTGTGCTCACGTTTTAGACATATTACCTATGCTCTGAAGGGTACGCTACTGCGGCTGATGACCTTTACGGGCAGGTTATAGGACCCCTAGGTGGCTGAATATTGCTGCACATGTCTTATTGTGATTTGCCGTTTTGTATTCTTTGCTTATGGCAATTCTCGTAGTGTGTATGATCTGTAAGCTTTTCTTTTCGCTATGCAGCTGAATTGCCCATAGCAGCCAGCATTACTTCAGTATGCCCAGTCAGTTCAGCGCTCCGGTATTAACTTTTTTCACAAATGCGCTGCAGGATATCAGCGAAAGTGCAAGGGCACTGCACACATCTCGTCTGGATTAATCAAGATGGCATGTGTCGCAATAAAATGTAAATAATGCTTCTGCATGAGGATCGACGCCACGATCGATGCCGCGGAAATGCATCCTCCATCCTTGCACCACTCAAACATATGAAGCGTGTCTTTAATCCATGAACGCGTCTTTTAGCTGGTGGTAGACCAGCTTTGTTATGCCAGCTCGAGGCACGTAAATGCATGATGACGAACTTTTAACGCACCACTCATGTAGAGTCCTCACGTCCTACAATAAGTCACAAGCGCGCAACATTCTTTTATATTTTTTTTCATCAGGAGATACATTTTATGCCGGTAACATGCAATCATGTGTACTCCACTGCTGTGTCAGAACGTCTCAAATAGTTGCAACATCGAAAAATTCCGCTAGTGAAAGAACAAAAACAAGGCGATTCTACCTGACGAGTCAAATTGATAAGGTATTCTGTTATGTTTTCGCCAGGTCTTTTTAGCATGAATCTTTGTAGTAGCTGCTGTCGTAGAAAAGAGAGGCGTTTACAATGACCCCCTCTCCAATTTTCTGCCGGTGCTCAACTGAAAAAAAAGAATACTTATTTTAGTGTTGTCAACAATGGTTCAATTTCATTGCACAATTTCTTCTACAGACATGTATTTAAAGTGATTTCATCGGTGCGCAAGAATAGGACATTGTGAGTAAAAGCAAAAAACGTGATATGGTGAGTCTCGTATATGTTGTCACATCATCGAGGCGTTGAGCATCGATGATATGACAACATATATTGAGACAAACTGGTTGTTAAGCATCACAACCAGTTCGCGATTAGAAAAATAGTAGCTGTCTCCTCAGCAAGAAGCAACTTTATATTAGATAGCGACGGCACTATGAAACAAAAAAAAACTGAGCACTGCTACCAGATATGCTCAAAAGTATACAATGATTTGCCTCAGTAGTTCTGACGTATCCGAGGAGAACGTGACGTTTTGTTGATGTTCGTTTTGTGTCGGCCAGCACTAGGCGTATGAACGCGTCATGTTCCTTGGTATTACCAATATTGGGTAATGATTACTTTACCTTTTCCTCAGTGACCCTCTTTCACCGACCAGATCCCAACGCCGCTTGCTGCGGTCTTCTTTAATGGCCTATCTTGGGAAGATTGACTGTAATTTTCTAAAAATGGCAACACCATCTGTATGGCATAGCCATCAGTTCATTTGAAATTTGGAAGCTATTCTGTGTACCATTGCAATATATTCCATTTGAAATCATTGAAACATTTCCTCGAGTGAGTTCACTGAGGGTACTTTTGCGCTTATGCTCTGTTACTCGCATTCTATAAAAGTCGTGAAAATGTGAACTATTCCTGCAGTAATACATTTGGTGCAATTAATAAACTACAATCTACTGCGAAATTTTTAAGGCTTGAACAAGCGCTCCAAAACTTTGCATGCCAGTTTTACCGATGTTCTAAAAAATTGATTTTCCCGACAATTTGCATGAACAAAAACGTGGGAAATGTGAGCGCCAATCCGAAGGCAAATATTTATGTGTGTGTAAATTAGGTGTGAACTGAAAATTTCCAAACCCAAGTTTAGGCGTGTTCCGAGATGTTAATCCCACCTATAAAAGGCAATAAATGCTGACCCACTTTAAAGGGAGGACAAAAAACGGCACAGACATTCTATTCATAGCTTCATAGGAAATAGACGTCTCGCTTTGTCTGACGCGTACCAAAGATTAAATTGTGTAGGTTCATTATATGTTTTCGAAACTGTAACAATATACTCGTATGCTTTCATTTTTACGAGTTATACGAGGCATGCAGTTGATTTCCACAGTATCCTTTCTGAACTATGAATGGTACGGTGTTTATATATCACTGAAATATGCAGCACGCTGTGAATTATGAAAGATAAGTGTTTAACTCGTGTAGATAATTGCAGTATTTGTAGAAATTTGCCTACCCAAGGGTTCGGGAGTGTCATAATGACTTCATCGGCAATGTTTCCCAGAGTAGTAAAACATTAAAAGGCACCAACAACAAATATAATGCAACTTGCTCCTATGTTTATTCGACGCTATGGTATTGCTTACCAGAGATAAACATCAATGCTCTACCCCCATGCCATTTCATATTTTTGATGCTTCAAAGGGGCATTTAGTTGGCTTCTATGGTGACTGAACTGGGTAGCTAGTTTATATAGAGCGAAAGTAAGCGGTGCATTGTGCGAAACGTGTAGGCTTAATTCGAAGTGTTTGAGATAATTGTTACGTGGGCAAGTATTTACGTGAGCAAGCACCTGAGAGCGTTAAGAGTGTGTTCTGCGAGTGAAGCAAAAGTTAGCCCTTTGCCGTGGCACAAATATAAATTCCACAATCAAGTTTAGTGAACATGGGGGAAACGCTCTTGCATTTACTGCCTTTGTAAAAACTTCTTTACTAAGCACTCGGAAGTGTTATGTGGCCATTTCACGCTATATTTTCGGGGTCCCCAAGGAATCCTACGTCACACCAAGTTCACAGTCAGCGAAAATAAGAGATGTTCTTTAATAAATGTGCATGTGAAATTCAGACTGTTTCGAATAATTGCTACCTGCCCAATAAATCACGTATTCAAGCCCCCGGAAGGTTATGAGTGTTACGAGTGGCGTCAAATTTTGCCTGCTACCCTAGCATAACTACTATTACCACTAAGAACAAATTTAGTCATAATGGGGGGAAGACAATACGAAATCATTGTGCGAAGTTAGTAGCATATGACTCAAACAAAGTTTTCGTAAAAATTTAACAGTGCTCACAAACGGTATATTGCCATATATAATGTCTTCTCTAGTGGCCCGAGCGAACTTTATAGTATGCAAAGTTCATGTTTGATGAAAATAAGAGACACGTTACCTTTCAAAGGGTTTCGATTAATTATGGTCTTTGCAATAAACTACGTATTTGAACGCTTCAGTACATGTATGGTTCAGTTTTTCAGTTCAGTTCGCAGAGCAAAATGTAGCACGAGGCATTTAGCATAATTACAAGTGCCACCAAGATCAGGCAAACCAGCAATGGACGGAATACCGTGGCAAATCTTTGGTCAAGATTAAATGCATGGGGAATAAATGAAGTTTTCGCAAAAGGGTTGTTTGTGACTTCTGGGACAGTATATTTCTCGCACACGCTCATGTTTTTAACTTAAGTATGCTTACTCAACTGCGATTACTAGAACCGATGAAACGGGCTCGCACAATGTCCTGGACACCAAATATATTGTTTTTGTTAAGTTCTTACAAAACCTAATTGGATGTGTATTATCCCAGTTCGTGCTTCACTTTCATTGTTCAGTTGGTGAAGTTTCACATGCATAGGAGCAAACTAGCATACCAAGATTTTTAACTTTGATTTAGAAGCTTGTGCGAATATCGAACAGGCTGGGCTGATTTATTCCCGTGAGACGGCTTTCAAAACAAATAAATGCTGCGCACAGCTTTCAAGTAACCCAAAAGGCGACAACGCCATGTTTGACCTGCATAAAAGTCACGTAATTGTCATCGATGCCTTAATGACGTGCCGCAGGGCATGGTGGCAAACTTTGTGATTCTTTCACAAGCGCTGAAGGCGAGAAAATTTGCATGAATAACCTGTACCGAGTGCGTTTTCGTGTTTGTAAAACAGGGTACTCAAGCGCTCCGGAACCTTGCTGGATTTGTCACCTTACAATCGGAAGGTTAACGGAACTAGTTGTCATCATATGTTCTTTTGTAAGTACATGAGAAAGAAAGCACTCTACACCCTTCTGGCAAATCGATGGTTTATTCGTCAACAGCACGGGGGCACACACTAGAATGCTGATCATTTTAGTTAATGTTCTAAGCAATGCCACCAATATCATGGTTTTAAACATCACTTATATTACGAAAATTTCGCGTTACAGTTTTAGGGACAATTTTTGCGACCTTGCAGGGAATTTAGCGGAAATTAAGCCACTTCTTCCGTTTAGCCACATGCCGAAACAAGGTTGGAATAAGGTGGGAAATGGTGTGAGACAAATGGGCGAGACCGAGATTAGCAGCCACATGGCCAAGATGGTTGATTGTATCCGGCAGGTAGAGAACTTCCGCCAGAAGTTAACAATAGCGTGACCGGTGAGAAGGCAATAATTACCCGCAGTGCAACATTGGACACAAGACTGGAAAATGACATCGAATTACTCCACCACAATGGCATCTACAGCATGAACGCGAAATGCAGCCGATATGCCTACAAGTAAAAAAAAAATGTGCAGAAACCATTAACAACGATTGCCTAGGTAAGAGAATAGTCGAACGCTTCTATTTAGGTTATTCCCGTATTTCAATTATTGTTGCGCTGCGTGACGCATGTGTGTTGCATGGAGAATACACGTATTTTGAATAACTCTGTAGAGTACTGAGCCATTCACCTGCAAATTTAGAGTTGTATTATGTGTTGCGTTATATGTAGGAGAAATAATGCGTAATAATTCTAGAACTACTTCCCTCGGAAATCTGTACACCAGTATATATAATGCATGACACGATGCGCTGCATAGTAAACATTTGTTGCTGTGGGGGTATATGTGAGAATGCCTTATGAATCTGTATGAATACTGATATTTATGATTATGGTTATATATAGTGAGAGTGAAGAGGTCGTAAGTGTAATTAAGGGTAATAAAATGCGAATAAGAATAACTATTATGAAAATATGCCCGCATATGACTCCGTAAGACTACTGAAAAGTAAGGAAGCCTTGTAGACAATTAGGATGAAATCACATGACCATAATGAAAATTTATTGAGCGTACTTCAGAATACATGTGTGATTGCTTTACCTAATCATGAGTAATTCACAAGTCTAATTTTGATTGATTAACATAATATTGAGTAAGCCTAATCAAAAATAGTTAGGCGAACTTCACTGACTTAAGCCAACTTAAGAATAAAGGCGATTACAATACTTAAGTCTGATCGAGTATAATAAGACTCATAATAATAATGAAGTTAATTAGGGTGGCTCCAGAATAATCATCATTGTTTACGTGTACATAAATTAAGCTCAATCAAGATTAATAAGGCTAATCATGAAAGATGTATCTCTGCAAGATGAGTGCCTGGATAGTATGCTTACGCATTATCTGACAAGTCCCACTAAAGAGTTTCTGAGAGAGAGAGAAATAACATTCATTTCCACTAGTGAATGAAGATGGTCTTTCTCTGCAGTACCTCTATCCGTCGGCCAGGATCCCGAAGGGCTCTGCGGCAGCTAGTGTTTGGCTGATCCTTGAGTCCCGCTGTCCGGGTTGCGTAATAAGGCCTCCCAGGATTCTATCGTGTTTGAGATATTGTATATTGCTTGGCACATCTACACCATGTGGACCAAATTCGCTACTTATTCGCAGAATCTGCACTTTGGTTTGTAGACTGCCGGATGGAGTTTGCTATATAGCATGGGGTACGGGAACAGAAAAGGGTTGCGTCTTTCTGAGCGATTAACCACCGCACGTAAGCCTTCAAATTCCCGAAATCACTCGCGCGACAATACATGCGTCTGGTATAGGTACAGTAGTATCTGCTTTGAAACAAATGCGCCCAACGAGTCCGTTGTGCGAGAGCGCGAGCCCTTCGCATCAAGGCCTTTGTAACGGCGGTGAAAGTGCGACCTCCATCGAGCAATAAAAACGATTAACATTCCCCTACAAAAATGGTACAATGAACTAAAGACACCTATTCGCACGTTAAAGAATTAAAAAAAAAGATCGTTGGTCCTTCCACTCCAGGAAGATGGTTCACCAGCGAAGCTGAAACGTCTGGCCCCGGTGTTTATCACTGGGTTAATCCCGAGGGTTCATTAAAGTATTTCTCAATTATTCATCACGTCTTTGTGTTTCTTAATTAGGCTACACACACGTTCAGCTGCGTTGGAGAGAACGGCGCCACTGGCGGTATGCGCGGAGCCTGCCGTTGTCGCTTGCGTTCGATGTCTAGAGTTTGCTCGGCGACATGGTTTTCAGCATTCACCCGCCATTGCCGCTTGCGATTCTTCTAAATTAAATTGCTTCGAAATAAATAAATCCCTTAGATAAGACAATGAATGGCTCATACACCCTTATGCAATGACAGAAGAGAAATTAAATTCTACGATGGAATAATTAGCGGCAACGCAGCGAGCTGTGGAAGCAGACGACGACCAACGCGGGAGCAATGGCACCAGCGAATGCCGAGTATTAGCACGAGCCAGCATTCCAGCTGCGGAAGAACACGACGACGCTCGAGCCAATGCTGATGATGATAGTTTTCTGCGGACAGGCGCTTTCGCCTAGACATACAAAGCTTGGCTTAAAAAGACGGCCAGATCCCACGCCCTGTGCGAATCGATGTTATGCGACGCAGTGTGCAGGGAGCCTACCAAGTTCACGAAACGACTATGACAGCCCCAAAGCGGCTGTTTCATGACTTACATGACACATATGTCATGACTTTCATGTCATGAGTCCTGAGCTGTCCCTTTACCTACGCCTAAGAGACCTTAAGGCGAAAGCCTTAGTAATGCTCATTACTATGAATTGGACCATAAACCTTTACCTTCACTTAGTACCACATCCGAACTAATTCCATTGGTTTTTGATTGTTAATCTTTTTCGCTCAGTCTGTCATTTTTGCTGAGTCATGGTCATGACTATGACTTCGACTACCTTCCTCAGTGTTTGCTTCCCTTAGTACCCACGTCGGAACTCATTCCTGCGGTTTTTGAGTGTTAATCTTTTTTCCCTGAGTCATGGTCATTTTGGCTGAGTCACGCTCATGATTTTGACTTCTGCCGTCACCCTTTATTGTTTCCTTCACTCATTGCCCATGTCTTAACCCATTCAAGTGGTTTTTGACGGTTAATCTTTTTCGCTGAGTCAATGTCATTTTCGCTGAGTCATGCTCATGGCTATGACTTCTACCACCATTCTCTGGTGTTTTCTTCACTTAGTACCCACGTCCGAACTTATTTCAGTGGTTTTTGAGTGTTAATCTTTTTCGCCGAGTCACTGTCATTTTTGCTGTGTCATGCTCATGATTATAGCTGCTACCATCATCCTTTAGTGTTTCCTTCACTTAGGTGTCCACGTCAGAACCAATTTCAGTGGTTTTGTAGCGACAGCTACATTGACCGCATTCTCGCCGTTTCGCAGTGGCCGGTGGCCGCGCCGCGAGCTGAGCCGTTGCCTAGCAACCGCCGCAGCTGATGATTATGATGATGATGATGATGATTTATTGGCATCCCCTTTGAAAAGGGGCGGCGACAAGTAGTCACCTAGCCTGCTTGATTTATTCAGGTATACTATAATGTGCTTTATCTAGCATTTTTGTATACCTCTCATTATTCTTTTTCTTTTTCAAAAATTTACCTTGTACCGCTACCTATGATTTTAAGAGATCAGGTCGTATCAATCTTTTCCCTGCTTTTTTTCCACCAGTACTCTAATCGTCTCTTGCTTATCTCTACGGCTGATCTGTTGATGTTTCCTTCCACTTTAAACCCAAGCGCTTCTGGGAGTTGCACGTTTCCTACGGTTCTCGCTGGGTGGATCCCGTCGCATTCCATTAGGATGTGCAGAGTTCTCTCTGGATCTTTACTGCAGCATACACATGCCTCATCTAGTTCCGAATATTTGTTCCGGTATGGTTTGGTCCTTAGGCAACCGGCTCGAGCCTCAAATAGCAAGGCACTGCCCTTTGTGTTATCGTACAGATTTTCCCTTCTAATCTCTTTCTTGTCATTCTTGTAAATCTTCATTGTCCTTTTTGTTTCCATTCGTTGCATCCAATTCACGGTCTCTATTTCTCTCACTTTCTTTCTGATGACTCCTGCTTGTCTATTTACAGTTTCTATTATCCTGTACTTGGTTGCCAACTTCCTTGACCTCTTCCTCCATTCTGTGTCCACGCTTTTCATGTAGAGATACTTGTGCACTTTAGCCGCCCATTTATTTTCATCCATGTTCCTGAGCCTTTCTTCAAAACTAATTTTGCTCTGGGCTTCTCTGACTTCAAAAGAGGCCCAACCCATGTCACCCTGCACTGCCTCATTTGTGGTATTACCGTGGGCTCCCAAAGCCAACTGGCCTACTGATCTTTGGTTAACTTCCAAACCCGACAAGATATCCGATTTTAAGCACATAATGGCTTTTGCGAATGTTAGCGCTGGCACCATTACTCCTTTCCAGATTCCATGCACCACATCATACTTATACTGGCCAGCGCCGCTCGCCGCGCCATCTGCCGCCGTCTGCTCGAGTTACCACGGCGCGGCGACGCGCCCGCGCCGGCGCCGTAGCAGTTGCGTTGCAGGCGTTCGCCGCTTGCATCTGGCATGACGTCAGAGAAGGAGCCGATGAAACCGCGTTGCAACAGAGGAGCAGCCGGCGTTGCATCGTATATATTGAAGGGGCGGCTCGGTGGGATTCGTCGGCAGATATGGAAAGTGATTCGCAGAGACTGAAAAAAGCCAGGATTAATTTGTCGTCGGAACGAAATCAGGAGGAGGCAGAGAGCCGAGGAGACGGAGGAAGAACGAGCCGCAGGCCCCGAGAAGCGTCGTAAGTACAAAGCGGCCAGGCCAGTGGATTCAGGTGAAGATATCACCCGCAACGTGTTCGAGTCACTGGACGACAACCCCTTATCATCCCGCCTCACCGGCCATCGGGCCGTCTTTGTAGCAATTGAGAAACAACAAGATGAAGACTTCCAAAATAGATGCGTTACACTTTAAACATGTCTAGTCTTTAATGTAACCATAACTTAACGAGAGGTAACCACCAAATCTAAATACTCAGACGTACGAAGCTAAACGATAAAGATGTAATCTGTAGAGAGAACCAAGCTAAACAATAAGATTAACCTGTGGCTCTCACTACGCACACCCTCATAACTGAGTTAAGCCACAGCCAATTTTTTTAGTTAATAATTTTTTTCGCTGAGTCATTGTCATTTGGGCGGCTGTTTCATAACCTACATGAAACGCATGTCATGAGATTGATGCCATGACCCATCATTTATGTTCGTAATACACTCTTGTCATAGTATGCCAATTTTGGTGCATACCAAGTTAACGAAACGACAATGAGAGCACCAAGTCGTAGGCGGCTAGATAGATAGATAGATAGATAGATAGATAGATAGATAGATAGATAGATAGATGATACTGTCAATGTAGTAAATGTTTGGCAAGAAATGCTTCGCATTAAAAACTCAGAGCCCTTCCACTACTGTGAAGATGGAAACCAGCGAAGCTGTGACTATGGTAGGCCTGCTCTAGTGAATATTGCCCCCCACGATGAGAATGAGCGTATCGTCGTTGGGGATCACCCACCCGAACATGTCTATCATGATCGTTCCAGGTTGAGAAACTCACGTTCAAACCTGGCCACCGCACCGGGGAAGTTGGCGCTAGCTTTGCCAAGGCGTGCACAACCTTTGTCGGGTTCCTGGAGGGCAAGATGACGCTGACGTTTGGCCTCAACATCGCACTCCCGCAACTGGCGCCCGGTGGCTCTTCACTGACGTTTGGCCTCAACATCGTTCTCCCTCAGCTCGGGGTCCGCGGTTCTTCGCTGACGTTTCACCTGGGCTTCGGAAGCCCTCATGCTAGAATCGTGACGTCGACGACCAGCCCTATCCCGAGCGCGTTCGCGGCGGCGTTTCTCAAACGCGTTAGGACACGTCATTCGTTTCTCATGAATGGTTCATACCCCCTTAAGCAATGGCTCGTATACCCCCGTAAACGCAGGCCTCCCCATTACGGTGACAGAAGAGATGTGAAATTCTACGCTGGAATGATTAGCGGCAACGCAGCCAGCTGTGGAAGCAGACGACGACGACGAATGTGGGAGCAATGGCACGAGCGCTTGCCGAGCACGAGCGCAAACTTCACTCTCTCCCAGTTCACGATCTCCCAGCTCGGCGATGCTGCGCAATGACAACGAGGCCAACCTAGCGGCTGTACAAAAAAATATCATTATCTCACACTCTGTGAGAGTAGGTTGAAGTAAAGCATCTCGAAGTCTGAAAGATGAAACGGCACATCTTGATTAGAGAAGCGTAGCCGACTTAGTCGAGAAACACAGATCGCAACCGCAAGCCAAGGCGGCGAAGAAAAGCGACGGCCACTGCCTCCGACCACAGAATTTGTACCTTAAGACGTCTAAATGCTCGCGCGCGAAAATTCGTACCCTTTAGAGAAGCACCACGCACATGGGGCCAAAGCCCCGCACACATGGAGCCAAAAACACAGTTCCACTCAACTTGAACGCTGGTAAAGTGCGGAGCAGCCGGGCGTGTTTGAAGTAATTTTAACGAGTTTCTGTTAATTAATTCGAATAATTCATGAGTATTCTTGAATATGCTATTATTCTGAATGTAGTTGGTTTACTTTTAGCCGGTTCTAACACGCCCGGCTGCTCTGCACTTCCTCAGCTATTACGTTGAGTCGACTGTTTGGCTGCATGTGCGCGGGCCATGTGCGTGGTGGTTGGCTCCATGTGCAGGGCAGTTTTTTAGAAGCGATTTTAACAAAATGTGTTAATTTATTCGATTAATTCACGAGTTTTCCTGTATTTTCTTTTGTTGTGAATTCAGTTAGTTTAATTTTACCCGATCTTGTTTTCTTAGCGTGACGACATGACACATGGTACATTAGACGCCGACAGCCCGGGCCCCCAAAGTGCTCCGCACTTAAAAACTGGTTGGCGTTTTTAGGACGGGAGTAGGCCTCCGATTCAGACGAAATGCTCCTACACTTATTGAAATGGAAGAAGGAGAAATAGACACGTAAGATCACTTACATGTGAGAATGCGAAAGCATTATAGCGTTTGTGGACCTCGGAACGTAAGGAACACACTCAATTCATACACTTATGGCGGGGCGCCACCTCTTTCCCATTGGCTGCGCCATCACGCGCCCAATGACGCACGCACTAGGCCACGCCTTCAGTCAGCCAGATGGCTGCGAAGTGACGTCTGCAATGACGCACGCACTAGGCACACCTTTAGTCAGCCGGAACCGTGGAGCAACCATGGCGTTGGAGAAGTGTGCCTGTCTGGCACCCCGGAGGCATGGGTTCGACTCCCAGCCAGTCCCAAATTTACCAAATTTTCATTTCAAATTCATTAATTTACTATGTTTACAGGAGCCTTCCTGAGATGTTGAAAGTCAATTCCAGCATTTTATTACCTGTTTTCGCTCTTCGCGCCATTTCCCAATTTTGGTACCATCTTTCTGTCACGCCGACGCCGACGGATTTTCGCCTAATGGGGCATATAATTCTTTCGCATTAAAATGGCTCCTGCATTTAAATGAATGAGGCGCTTGAACGCGTATATTGTTTCAATTAAACAAGTTACGTAGAAATTATTGTTTCACTTCGTAATTTCGTCGCAAACACAGTGCATGGCCCGCACGTCTTGCATTAACGTATACAGGCAGTACAGGCTCATACTGACGCGTGCTCTATGCAGACATTTAGAATACTATGACAATATGTGCTTTAATCTGCTCCGTGTAGTGGGACAGGGGGAACTCGAAGACGAAGAAGACGTCTGTTGTTCTGGTGGTCTTTTTCAACAGGCTGTTCCACAGCCATCTTGCTCCGCCGTTGTTGTCTCTTGTTCGCGTTGAACCGCGACACTGGTGGAAGTGCAGGGTACACAACCCTGCCTGATGCTCCGGACTCCTCCTGGGAGCCGTTCATCCAGCCCATATTCAATTACAACTCCCGTGCATCGCTTCAGTCGGCGGTTGCTAGGCCTTGCCCCCGAGCTCAACTCCCTACAAGAACGCTCGTCCGCGCCCTGTCTACCTCTGTCAATGGCAACCGCCAGCCTGCCACAGGTTCCACGAGTTCCACAAGACAGCTCTACCCACAGTCCGTCCCAGCTAGGTAACCCTTCTGCAACCACTGGTTCCTGGTCGCTTTCATGGTGGCGCACATGAAGATGTTGAAGACTAGCTTGACCAGTACGAACGTTTTGCCAAGGTCAATGGCTGGACTGCTCAACAAAAGCTCTCCCACGTGTATTTCGCCCTTGACGGTAGTGCTCGCACGTGGTTTGAAAACCACGAAGCCAGTTTCGCTACATGGAATGATTTCTAACATCAGCTAATTGAAACATTTGCGAGTGTCGATCGACGGTACCGTGCCCAGCAACTAATTGAGCTGTACTTTCAGAAAGCCAACGAAACTGTAGCGATGCTTGCCGAGGACATGGCCCGCCTGTGTCGTAGAGCTGACCCTCACATGCCTGAGGAAAATAAATTACGCTACCTTATGCGTGGTGTAAAAGACTTATGCGTGGTGTAAAAGACGGTACTCGCCGGACTTGTGCGCAATCCACCGAGTACCGTGGCGGATTTTATAACGGAAGCCACTGGTATTGAACGCGCACTCCATCTAAGATGCAGGCAGTACGATCGCTTGCCCACCAGCACTCCTATCAACGCCGCCGCAATGACCGTTAACAAGCAGAACTCCCTTCGTGATCTAATTAGGGAGATTCTGCACGAAGAACTTCAGAAGCTCTGGATACCGGCAATGGGCACACCCATGGCGTCAGTCGCTGAAGTCGTACCTGAGGAAATTAGGCAAGCGTTCTCCACAGGCGATCCTGGTCACGAGCAGCGTCCCCTAAGTTACGCCGACACTGTCCGACGTCAGCCAGCTGTTATGCCCATGCGGTCGCAACATCAGCCGCCGAGAGCCACACCTTGGTCATCACCGCCAGAGGAACCTCTGAGACACCCACTCGTTGTGCCGATCCCGTCCTACCGCCAGCCGCTATCCGCTGCATTTTGGCCACCGCCACAAGACGAGGCTTCGAGGTGCCCGCAAATTCGAAAAACGGATGCATGGCACCTGCTTGATATAGGCGCCCCCTCTGTTAGCATTGCGGATGCATCGGCCATATTTTCCGGCATTGATGGTACCGCGATGCCTCATTTCGGTCTCTTCAGTCCTGGTCTGACAGTCGACGCACCGGCGACGACTACATGCTACGCCGCGACGACGCTGCTTTTTAAGGTCCTCCGGTGGCACGCACTCTGAACGATGACTCTCTGCCTAACCACCAGACCGATTTTGGCCGACGGTCACGCTCTCTGTCCCTTGCTCATTCATCTTCACTGAATGGACGTGCCTTTGCTGACCTCCGGGGAAGGAGGTCGCCCAGCCCACGCCGGGGAAACTAATGGCGGTGACCTCTGGGGGCAAGGTTGCGGGCCGTCAACAAGACGATGAAAAACCCCCAATAATCCTGCCGCAAGACGCCGTGAAATCGACACACTCTGATACCGACGAAATTGTGAGCGCAGATCTTATTGTTTCCGTTGACGGACATCAAGTGCGAGCGCTAGTCGACAATGGTGCCGATTATTCGATAATGAGTGAAGGCCTAGCCGTTCACCTTATCAAAGTAAAATCGCCCTGGACTGGACCCCACATAAGGACTGCGGGTGGCCAACTGCTCACGCCTGCTGGAAGCTGTACAGCGAGAATCACCATAGAAGATTTTTCCTTTGTGGCAACTTTTGTCGTTCTTCCAACATGCTGTAAAGATTTAATCATAGGCATGAATTTTCTACGGGAATACGGCGCCATAATCAACATCCCGGATTGCTTGGTTGCGTTTCACAAGAGCCCTGATTTAATTCCCTGCTTAACGCCACAACGCAACTCTTTTCGTCTAATTGAAAATGACGTGGTCGTCCCACCTCGGTCATGTATCCTTGTTTCGGTGGAATGTGACGTACCGTTTGATTGTGAAGGAGTTGCAGACCAAGTAACCCCCTTGTTATTTACTCACGGTATTTTTGTTGCACGAGGCATCGTAAATATAACCGATGGGCGCACGAACCTGTTGTTAACAAATTTTAGCACAGAGCGATGTCACCTACCAAAGGGCACGGCTGTGGCCTATTTTGACAATGTCGTTGATGTTCGTGGATGCTTTTCAGTACTAGAAGAAGTGCATGCACAAGACCCAGCACCTGTGCTTGACGTAAACACTACTTTACCGCAACACGAGCGAGAACGACTTCTTGCGCTACTGGCCGAGTCCCACGACTGCTTTGCGTCGACGTCAAGAGTCGGTCGGACGCCGCTAACCAAGCTCCGCTAATCACAGAGGACGAAGCGAGACCGATTCACCAAAACCCTTATCGTGTGGCCTCAAAAGAACGCGAAGCAATACAACAGCAGCTAAACCAAATGATTGAAGACGATGTGATTCAGCCTTCCAAGAGCCCCTGGGCATCGCCTGTAGTTTTGGTCAAGAAGAATAACGGCAGCCTGGGTTTTTGTGTGGATTATCGAAAGCTAAATCAGGTTACAAAAAAGACGTGTATCCGCTTCCCCGCCTAGACGATTCACTTGATAGGCTTCGAAACGCTCGTTATTTCTCTTCCATGGACTTAAAGAACGGGTATTGGCAAATTGAAGTAGACCCGAGAGACTGTGAGAAAACCGCTTTTGTCCCGCCAGATGGACTATACGAATTTAAGGCCTTGCGTTTCGGCTTGTGCTCTGCACCTGCTACTTTTCAACGGCTTATGGATACCGTGCTTTCGGGGATGAAGTGGTAAACTTGCTTAGTCTATCTCGACGACGTTACAGTGTTTTCCGCAACGTCTCAAGGGCACCTTGAACGGCTTGAAGCGATTCTGCAGTCTATACGGTCCACCGGTCTCACCCTAAAGCCGGCGAAATGCCACTTTTGCATTGCGGAGCTAGAGTTTCTTGGCCATGTCGTCAGTCACGCGGGAGTCCGCCTGGATCCTTAAAAAAATGCCGCTGTCACACAGTTCCCTGCTCCTTGTGATAAAAAGGATGTCAGGCGCTTTCTGGGCCTCTGCGCCTATTACCGGCGGTTTATTGCAGACTTTGCTCGCATTTCGTCACCGTTAACTCGCCTCACGAGAGATGACATTGCGTTTGTATGGGGCGATGAACAGCAAGCTGCATTTAACGATTTGCGGAACCGTTTACAAAGGCCCCTTTTGTTTGCCCACTTTGACGAGACAGCTCCGACAATGCTTCACACGGATGCCAGCAATGTTGGTCACGGAGCTGTTCTTCTGCAGTGCCAGGCAGACACAGAAACAGTGATCACCTATGCAATCAGAACGCTCTCACGTGCAGAAGTAAATTACTCTACAACCGAGAAAGAGTGCCTCGCCGTGGTATGGGGGGTTACAAAATTTCGCCCTTATTTGTATGGTTGCCACTTCAAAGTTATCATTGACCATCATTGACTTTGCTGGCTCACAAATCTGAAAGATCCTTCCGGGCGATTAGCACGTTGGAGCCTGAGACTGCAAGAGCTTGATATGACGGTCCTGCACAAGTCGGGGAAACGGCATACCGACGCTGACGGCCTGTCTCGGTCACCCATAGAGTCAGCTCCTTCTTCCGATGAAGGGGAAACAGCATTCCTCGGTCTTCTCGACACGTCTACCATTGCACAACAACAACGTGACGATCCTGAGTTGCTTGGCCTGATTAATTTCTTGGACGCACGAACTCAGACAGCACTTAAAGCTTTCACAAGATGATTATGATCGTTTTGCTTAAGGAAGAAAATTCTGTACAAAATGAACTTCTCATCGAGCGGATCAAGCTATTTGCTCGTCGTTCCTACTGCTCATCGTAGGGAAGTACTGGAAGCATGCCACAACGAAGTCACTTCTGGGCATCTAGGATATACGCGAACACTGAACAGAGTGCGACAATAATATTATTGGCCAGGACTGCCCGTTGCCATGAAACATCACGTTCGGACCTGCCTAGATTGTCAGCGGCGCAAGTCACCTCCAACGAAACCATCCGGTTTGCTACAACCCGTTCAAGTACCGCAAACGCCATTTGACCAGATCAGAATGGACCTCTTGGGTCCACTTCCTACCTCTATTACTGGTAGCCGCTGGGTTAGTGTAGCAACTGACTATATTACTCGCTACGCCGAAACAAAAGCTATCCAGAGATGCACAGCAGCAGAGGTGACCCGATTTCTCATAAAGAATGTTGTGCGGAGACATGGCGCACCAACCATCGTCATAACAGACCGAGGCACCACATTCACAGCCGCGCTTTTAGATCACTTCCTGATGCTCAGTGGCACAACGCATCGAAAGACAACAGCCTACCATCCACAAACAAACGGACTAACAGAGCGCCTGAACAAAACACTCGAAGACATGCTTTCCATGTACGTGAATATAGAGCACAAAGATTGGGATGAGATTCTGCCTTATATCACGTTTGCTTATAACACGGCTAAACAAGAAACTACACGGATGACTCCATTCAGCCTTGTCCACGGACGCGAAGTAAGGACGATGCTCGACGCCATGCTACCACATGAACCTGATGACATTGACACGGATGCCGATGCGTTTACGCAACGTGCAGAAGAAGCCAGGCAGCTCACACGCGTGCGAATACACCTGCAGCAAGAATACGATGCAGGTTGCTATAATGCCCATCATAGGCCTGCAACTTACGACACCGGTGACAGAGTATGGGTCTGGACGCCTATACGAAAACGGGTACTATCCGAGAAGCTGATGAGGCGATATTTCGGACCCTATAAAGTGCTCCGTCGGCTAAGTGACGTGACATACCAGGTCGTTCCAGATAGCCCTTACTGCACAAGCCGCCGCCAACACCATTCTGAACTTGTGCACGTATAGCGCATGAAGCTCTACGTCAGTACGAGGGCTTTTCGTTTTCACCAAGCGAACTTTATTGTTTAGCATCGGGGCGATGCTCTGTTCGAGGGAGAGCAAATGACGCATGCTCTATGTAGGCATTTAGACTACTACGACGATATGTGCTTTAACGTGCTCCGTGTAGTGGGACAGGGGGAACTCGTAGACGAAGAAGACGTCTGTTGTTCTGGTGGTCTTTTTCAACAGGCTGTTCAGGTGCCGTCTTGCTCCGCCGTTGTTGTCTCTTGTTTGCGTTGAACCGCGACAGTATACGTGTATACTTACTCATTATCAGTGCAGAGTAGTGTGTAGAGCTATTCGGCAAAAACGCGGCAGCGATGGTAATTGAATGTCCGGGAGCGTGCACCTGGAAAGCTTCGCTTTCAACTATATCAAAGCACGCTAACACCTCTAAAAAAGACGGCGCCATAAAAGCAGAGCGCACAGGGTAGCCTACGTGTTCAGCACATACTGCTGCAGCCTCTGGTATTCGACATTCCGCCGTGCTGCGACACCGCGTACGAGCTTCCCGGCTTTGGCTGTGAGTGACAGAGTGACAGGCTGTGCTGAGGTTGTACACAGACTGATAGAATATATGGTGAAAAAGTGTTACGTTATTTCGTCTAACCAGTTTCTTTCCCACTAATTAGGCTGTTCTATCAATCCAGTTACCCTTCTCCCACGCACAGGAGCAACGCAAACTTTAGTTAACCCCTTGATATATCCACTCCCTTCTCCCTAACATTTACCAGAATAAGCAGGTTTTCGTTACCTAGCCACGAAGCATTTTGACATAGTGTCGTGTAAGTTTTAATTATTATATTACTTCATTGTTTTATAGGGCTGGACATTTGCGCATTAAAATAATGAACGTCTTGCGATGTGAAATACGTCGTATCAGGAAAAAAGAAACGTCAGCTGCTTGGTTTGAGGTACTGTTTGATGTTTTAATAATTATTGGGTTTTACTTGCCAAAATCACTATCTCATTATGAGGCACGCCGTAGTGGGGGACTCCGGAAACTTGAACCACCTGGGGTTCTTTAACGTGCACCTAAATCTAAGTACACGGGTGGTTTCGCATTTCGCCCCCATCGAAATGCGGCCGCCGTGGCCGCGATTGAGTTACTGGTTCTTTGACTGCCAAATGTAATATAGAAACAGTCAACCAATGCTTTGACGAGTATATTGAGAATCATCAAAACGGAGTATGCATGTAAGGCGTCCGTTTCTTCGTTCTGACTTTTAACTATACACAGAATATCTCAAGTAAACACATTGCTGAAAATTAAATACAGCATTGATTATTCAATGTTTTGAATAGTGCAATGCAGCGGCTATAATACGGGAAAGACACAGCTCTCTGGTTTTCCCGTTATCTTCCTATGCTTTTGCATAATTCAGTGCCCTTACTATGGAACGCCAACAGGCCCAAATTGCCACGATGGTAAACTTCACTTAATTATTGAGTTTAGTTGAAGCATGTAACTCAGGCAGCATCACGCCAACACGACAAGACACTGTCAAAATTACAACAGGAAGAAAAAAGGCAAATGGAAAACTTACCCGTTTTTTCATTTCCTGACACCACATATTGCAAGAAGGCCAATACAGCAATTAGAGCAAGCTGACGCATGGTGCACAACTTTTCAGGCATCACGTTTGATGATGCAGGGGTATATATTGGGCCTTCTGAGCATCTGGCGAATATTTTAGGTAGCTTGAATTCCTGAATATAAATGTGCAGTTGATAAAAATTCCGGTGACAACGAACGCACGAAATGCCTTATTGAAATTTTTCCACACCGCAGTTCGTACAGACAGAAGAATCTCTCAAATGACGCACGATATTTAGCGCATTTAAATAAGTTCGTTATATTACCCTAAAGGTAAACCGTACGATAGAGAATTTTTAGGAAATGTCACTCTTATGAAAAATACGCAAAGAAATCTTAACCTCACTTTTCACGAGAGGCTAACAGGTGCACAGAATATTTTAATTTATTTGATGCCACATACAGTCCTCTATAAAACCCTTATGGTTTTTTTCGACAATGACTCAAATTATTTCATGCTGTACAGAGAGCTAGAGCAATGAGAGGAAAGACAGGGAGGTCAGTCAGACGAGCCTCCTGTTTGCTGTGGTTAAATGAAAGAGTGAATAAAAAGAGGGAAAGCGGGAGAGAGTGCATGGGTTGAAAACAGCAAGAAAGCATAGCGCAATCATGAATACTGCAAATCCAGCTTTCTAGTGCTGACTTTCTGTGACTGCCTCTGCAAACGTTGACCTGTGTCAATGCTGTGCCCTGCCCTTTCAAGCCAGATTTCGAATATTTGCCATTGTCTTTCTGTAGGAGAGTATGCCGTTTTCTCTCAATCTTTTGATTGTCACCATTACAGGAGTGCCAAATTTTCTAGTCTTGGGCTACACAGAACGCCTTCACCACGACGTATCCTCCAACACACTGCAACCTCACGAATAAGATAGCCCCGGACTTGTGGCATTCACAAGTAGACATCTATCGTCTGCTCAAGTTGCAGTACTATATATTTATTTTGACGGTGGTCCTTCTTAGCCAATCTTCGCTCGTAAAGCATCCGAGGCATAACGGCATGATACCGGCGATTGCGCATGACCAAAGCGCGGGTTCTGAACTGGCACGAAGTCAATACAACGTTTACTAAAGTCATCAGGGAACATCGTCGAGTCCGCGCCATTCCTACTGTATTTTACAAAAAGAGAAAATACACCTGGTAATTCTGCGTAGATTACGAACATCAAAGAAGGTCACTGAGAAGGATGTCCATTCACTTCCACGCAAAGACGACGCTCTCGGTGGCATTCATGGTGCAACGTATTGCTACTCTGTATCAGAGCTAGTTCGTTCATATTTCTCGCCATAGAAAGTGTGCGAGATCAAATGAAGAAACAATAAACAGATAAGAACGTCAGTTGCAATTGATTTATTTAAAGAAAAGGCCCTTTTTACCACGGTAGTGCCGACGTGTGCAAACACATATGCTCGCAGATGAAAGTCTAGATAGCTTGGTGCTTTAAATTGTCTAAAAATGCTTAATAAATCAAGAAACACTGAAAGAATTTACATTCGTTGCCGTACAGAGCCACTAACGTATCGCTGATGTATATACAATGTTCCGTTTGAATTATGTACAAATGAAATTTCGGGGTTTTACGTGCGAACACCACGATTTTATTATGAGAGGTGCCGCATGGGACTCCGGATCAATTCTGACCACCTGGGGTTCTTTACCCTGCCATTATTGCACGGGACACGAGCGTTGTCGCATTTCGCCCCCACAGAATTGCGGCCGCAGGTGTCGTCGCATCGTTTTGTCATACCAGCTTTGTCATCCGACTCTTGTCATGCCGTGTTTTTCTTTTTTTTGTATAATTGGTATTTTTATACATACCTCAAATACCATGCTGCGGGGTGATAAGTGGTCGGTTGTGACATTTGTGTGATGTCTTCAATGACATTTGTGTGATAGCTTGAAGTGGATACGTGTACCACCTCAGTGTTCGCGCAGCGTTGTCCAGTTGTGACCAGACGCTCTAGTGGATAGCTTGCATTGCTGAGCTAGTCAGCAACAGCCTGTAGTACAGTTTGCGAGAAGTTTCTAACACAGGCCACGGGCGCTATAACGTAAAATGATTCCAAACTGTTTTGATTCCAAATTCCTGACGTCAAATTTACGTAGCCACCGATGCAAGCATCGGGCGGTGGCCCACAACGTTGTCTGAACAACCCAATCAAACACTCTCCTCGTTTATGGGGGTCACTTTTGTTCGCTTTGAAAAGCAATAACATTGCTACACTCAGTGGTTTTTCTTATCTAATTGGCTGACAAGAGGCGAGGAGCATGCTCTAGTGGAGAGGGTTTTGATGGGTCCGAGCCAGCACAGTGACCGCATGAAGAGAGTGGTGCCGGCTTTTCCGATTGGTCCGCTTCGCCTTAATTAGTTTGCGGTGGCTGGTGGAAAATCGCGGCGGCGTGCAACGGAAGGAAAAGAATGCCGCTAAAACGGATCCTCAGCAAGGAAGAGTTCGCAGAGCGATATCGTATACGTGCCGAAAGGGCTCAATAACGTTTTACTGCCTCGCAAGTAGGTTTATCATGCGCAAATACATACATGCTCACCGGCAGGTGCGAGTAGCGAGGGCCTGAACAATCGGCGGACAGCCATCTTCTGTTCCTTTCGGAACATGGCAGTCTGTGGCTATTCAGAAAAATTGGCAGTTTTGTTCGCCATATTAATGCATTTTTTTCGCGTACACGTCACTTTGACATTGTGAGTTTTCGCGGTTTTGTGAAGTCGCGTGACAGGCAGGCGAAGTGGGCGTAGAGGGCTAATGGTGAAAAGGCGTCGAATCAGGCATAACTAATTTTCTTTTGTGCGGTTTAATCATGCAGAATCAGTGTGTACACGTTATATCAGATGGGAAGCTATCGCGGTTTTTGTGACGTCGCGTGATAGACACGCGAAGTTGAGAATGGCCTGAAACTGTTTTGACCAATCGTGGAGGCTGATTGCAGAAATTGGAATCAGAACAGTTTGGAATTATTTTACGTTATAGCGCCCCACGTTTGTGTACAGAACCAACGCCACCCAGATAGCACAAGGCCTGTTCACTGCGATCCATGACGTCACACTTCCTGGCCCGAAATTTCCATAGGTGACCCGTAAAATAGCGAGGGATTGTTGGAGGCGCCATCTGCTAGCTGTTTCCGGTTCCAGTCAGCGCAGCCGCCGCTAGCGCTTCGCCGTTGAAGTCCTTTGATGCGCTTGCAGTCCGTTGTTCTTTCTGGTGCCAAAACCAGTTCTATTTATGCGGCACGCCGTAGTAGAGGGCTCCGGATTAATTTTGACCACCTAGGTATATTTAACATGCACTAAAACGCAAGCACACGGGCGTTTCCGCATTTCGCCTCCATCGAAATGTGGCCGCCGCGGCTGGGATTCGATCGCGTGAGCTCGTGCTCAGCAGCGCAACACATTAGCTGACTGAGCCACTTGTGATTGCAGTCCGGCTTTGTCCCACTCGAATATTAACCGGTTGCAGGTGCCTAGCAAAACCATCGTCGACTGTTTAGCCGTTGGCTGCTGAAATTCAAGCGTTAAAGGTGAACGCATGTAACTACGGCCTTGGAGCAAGCCTTGCTGAGTCAGCTGTGCACAAGCATCAGAGGAATGGCTGCCACTTCCAAAACTGTAACAAGGCAGAGACCATCCGTGAACAAAAAGAAAATGAACGTACAGTGCCGCTTATCAGGCGGCGATTAGCTGTGTAAGGGCCGACACGGAATGATTCCCCAAAATATTTCTTTCTCTAACATTGACTCATGCAACCAGAACTATTTCAGTACTCGCATGCACATATATAGGTATATGAAACGAGGTTTTACGGCGCGAATTTAAGCGGGACACAGCGAGATACATACATAATAATCGTAACCAACTAACCCTCCTTAGCTCCTTCAGCACAGATAGAGATAATGCGCAGCCGTAATATGACGGCGATACGGCCATTGTTGACAAAAAAGCGAGAACGTCTAACTACGTACCACTTCAAATGAACCTAGAGTTTCGACCGCGAAATGCCGTTGACAGCGCGCAAGGTTATCATTTTCAGGGCTACCTGCCCCGTTACACCCACGATATCGGTTTTGAGCTACGATCACAGAGCAGCATGCACCGCAGTAGCCATCACCTCAGTACCCGATTTTCTAAGCAATGCTTCTATACCCTTGATGAATTATCGGATAATGATAATTTTTTTCACATGTATGACTGACCCGCAGGCAGAGCAGTCAGTGACGGTGCGTCCAAGCAACGGCAAATGTCGTAGAGCTAAACCTGGCAAAAACAAAAAGGCAGCCGAAAAGAGAACCAGAGTTCCTTTATGAATAAAAGCGTATCCTTGCCTTTCTTGGCTCGTTATCGTCGCGCCCAGAGTGAACTGTAACCTAGAAATCAGCTGTATGAATGGTACGACATTGCTGGTCGACAAAGCGGACGGAAAGCTTCCCACGACTGACAGTTGAAATCGCGTAGAAAAACAGTGGGCGCCGGGCATGCCGCCGATGCCGCCGCGTCGTCCGCCGAACCGGAAGCTGCTAGCAGACGGCGCGCCCCACAATTCCCTGCAATTGGTCGTTTTACCGGTCACCTATTGCCAAGCCTAGCGTGACGCAAGCGGTGACGTCGAAATCACCACTGCTTACTCGGGAGCCTCCCCATTGATTCTATGACAGTCGCGCCAGGTAGCATGACGTGATGGATCGGAGTGAACAGGCCTTGGTGCTATCACCAAACACCATGGTGGTACTCACCAAACACCATTGGCAAACTAGGTCTCTTGGAGAATTGGTGACATCGTGATGGTGCCTGTGGTACCGTGACATACACGGTAAGCTGTTATGGCCTCATTCTAACAACTGTTTCGGCTGGCGATGTTGTGATGCTCCCTGCACACCGCTCAGCAGAGAGCACCACAGTCAGCAGCTCGCCTTCGATGGTGGGTGGACAATTCAGATCGTTCTTGTTAACACGAAGCAAATAGACTTCGCCGCAATGACCCTCTTGGGCGAGCTGTCGAAAACGGAGCCATTGAGCCACTCCTCCATTTGATGCTGTGACTATGCACCATGTGCCACGCACGCCTGTTACTTTTATTGCGATAGCAATTATATGGACACTTCAACCGGATTTCTGCCGTCGCCGTCGTCGTCGCCGTCTCCGTGAGGTTCCCTATAGATAAAATCTTCGCCGCGCGCCGTATGCCCGAGCGGAAGCGTGCGGGGACGCGCGCTATCACCGAGAGCGAACGCACTCAATCTCCCACGCGCAAGCAAGGAAGCGGGAAGCCAGCACCGGAGGGAGCGGAGGGGGGGGGGGGGCGAACTTCTACTCTGCCAACAACCGCGCTCGTCGCTCGCTCGCACCGTCGCTTATCTCCACACGGCTCTGACCTTTATGCGCCGTGCATTCGCCGCTCAGTTTCCGTTGAAGCGATAGACCGCACGCACCTTCGCCCGCTGGTGCGGCGTATGCGCTTGCTGCCAGCGTTTTGACAGTCGTTGTCTGCAGTCATTCAGTATGATCTATTCATGTTTGTTTGTGCGCGCTCACACCACGCTTGTTCAATCAGTTAATAATAGTCGGTCCACATTTTCCAACGCACGCTACACATGCAATGCTGCCCGGGTCGGCAGTGCAGCGCTACAGGTGTGTCTCTTCGCACGCTCTGCCCACGGGAAGCGCTTCTCATCAACACCACCGTTTCACACGCGCCTTCTCGTGGTCATCGAGTCTCTCTTCATGTCGGTCTACTTACGCCGCAGCACACCTGCTTACTTAATCAGCTCATGTTTACTACAATTCATATTGCTACCAAAGCCGCTCACCTTACTTCGTATGACATTGCTGTGTTGCTATCGCATTCATTGCTTCGCCCTTAGGGCGAAACTGTGACATTTTTTTACTGGTCCTGCGAAACCAGAGTACGCATGCGGGCCTTGCATCGATATTCTTCCGCGACACACAGAATTTTGTTGATGGGGAGATTGCTAAAAAGTGTCAGTTTCACCTGATAGGCGAAGCATCAATTGCGATAGTAAATTAGTAGGCAGCTGTACGAAGGGAGGATAGTAGTTTTATCAGCCGCATAAACTTGAAAACATTCGCTTGCTAACTAAATTAACAAGCAAGGTGTCATGCGCTCACGGGCAAACAGGAACACATCTGACTCGACGACCACGGAAACTCGCCGTCGAAATGCTGGAGTGAGGAAGCGCGGCAGCAGCGAGCGAATTGACGTTCGGGCTACCTCTCGCTTCAACGCGAATTAAACGGCGAAAACGTAGCGCACGGCGCACTCTGGCCCCGTCCCAGGTCGGTTTCAAAATGGGGTACGCGCGGCCGCGCCATACGCAGCAGCCGCAAGAGTAAAACGCTCCCCCCCATCCCTCTCCTCCCCCCGCTGTCTTGTGCGCTAGGAAGACGGCGCGCTTCCTCGCCGCTTTCCTCCTTTGCGAGATTGAGCCGCCAACGTCAGCTCACCCTCACATGCTTTCACTCGCACATACAACAAACGGCGCGCGGCGGCGATGTTTCACCATTGGACTTTATACGCAACATCCGGGCGACGGCAGAAATGCGCCTGGAGGGTCCATATTATTTCTATCGCAATAAAATATGGTGGCCTGTGTTTTTCGCGGCGTACGAGCGCAGAGCAGGAAAGTCGGTGTTGGAAGCAGTGGTAAAAGCTCATGTAATAAAGAGCAAAATGTCATTCTAGTCTTTGTGGTACGATTCGACGTACATGGGCATGTTGTTCACCAAAGTGTGGTTGGTACGCTCGGTCGGCCTTTTTTTTTACTTTTGCGGTTGATATGGTCTCGAGTGGCGACAACTGGAAGCGCACAATCCAAGAAGCTCTTCCACACCATCGGAAGTAAACTCACTTTAATCAGTTAAATAAACTATAGAATATTTCGGACGTATTGGCTGCACACAAGGATGGCAACCCAAATTCAGATACCAAAAACATTAAGCTAAGGTGCCGTTTGTTTCCATGCAAGAACTGCATTTTATGGTCCCATTATTTTTATAGCCAAAGGTGTAATGCGCTCACTTTCTTAGTCGTGTTCACGTCCACCCACGTTCGTCTCAGGAATCCGTAATGTTCTGCTGCTTTATAGATATGTTAACCAATAAATATACAGACTCCGCGTGCATGTGGGTGTCTGAGAAGCAACGATATTGTGAAGCGGTTAAATAAGTGTCATGGAATTGATTATAATCTGCACAGCTATTTGTAACTTAAGGAACTACTTTCTATCAGTGAAGACGTACGTTGAGACGTACTAGGGCCTGCAACATTATCTATGTGACCGCGCATTATGCAGCATTCGGGATCCGCCCCCTTTGCCATGACACTTTACCCAAGATCGGCGCACCGACTAGAGCGGGCCGATTCTTGAGATAGCGAAACAGCGCCCGGCACTTCATTCAGCGAAAGCCTGACCGTGCAGATGTGCAAAATACCAAGCTCTAAGAAAGTAGGCGTGGAGATCTTTACTCTAATAAAGGACTGCTGCTTTCGATATAGTATATTTGTTGCAATGAGCATATTTTGGTATAATTTGTTTTGACATAAAGTTGCTTCATAAAAACAAGAACAATGGTAGGAACAGCTCAAGTGCAGTAAAGATGGCACTGCATTTCTGCGTTTTAGCTAATTGGAAAAACAGTAGCATCCAGCCACGGTCAGGAAAGTTCGAAGAGTTCTCCAAAAAAGCTTTGCTTCCAAACTGTGCAATGTCCCGAGTGCATTGAAGTACCATTGAAAAAATATGTACTGATAGTTTATGGGAGAAAGCTGGACTAATTTTATTTTCGATAACTGGTGCATGCATTTCGGGTACTTCGTAAAAAACTGAAAATCTTCGGTGGAGCCTTAGCACAGTATTCAAAAAGCATCTAAAAAACAATGCACTTAAAATGAATGTTATACAGAAACGAGCACCAGCTCCGTAAGTGGTGCCTAACGGCCGGATCTCTATTTCTTTTATAAAACAGCTATCTAATCAAAGGAAGCGAGGAAATTATCGTGAAGCCTGTTGCCATACACACGGCATTTCACACATCCCAGAGTTATTCAAAAGTACTTGAGATAAAAATAGAGGCTCCAGGATGCGATCGCATTGACTGCTGAAGCAGACGCACATCGTTTTAAAGGTGCACTTTGTCACTTTATAGTATGATCGACACATTAGTAAGATGTTTAAACGTTGCAGTCAGTGTTAACTTCATTATAAAAACTAGAAAAATTCTACCCAGGCAAACGCAACACTAATCTGCACAACAGCAGACTACAAATTACGAAACTTGTAAGGGACCAACGTTCGTTATCCAAAAAATATAATCGTTAATTCTAGTGGTCTAATAATATCGGAGCACCTTCTTGAAAGGAACACCTGTGAGCCTATGGTACATCACACGAAGATTTATTTGTCAGTTCCGTCTCCTTAGTTCCCACCTATGTGCCGCTTGCCATTAACAAAAGGCTCCCTATCCACCGCCATGACCATGCTTCGCTCAGGCAAATACTTCCTGAAGTAATCTTGTACACAAAACAAAATACTCAAAGTGTCGACGGGGTAATGCCGTGGTAGTCTATTTGATAGAGCGCCGCAAATGCAAAGCGAAATACGTGGGTCGCCTACTAGCTGCCCTAGTTTTCTTTTTTTTTTGCATAGTTTTCTTTCCCCAGTACAGTCGAACCCAGATATATCGAATGTGAAAGGCATCACAAAAAAGTTCCATATACAGTAATACCCCGTTAACCCGAAGAAGAAAAAAATGGAAAAAAATTCGAGAAAAGCGGAGTTTCGAGATAGCTGAATTATCGAAAATATAAGCATAACCACTGCGTAAAGCCAACAGAACGCCTTTCCAATATGGCACCGGTCATGGCCGAATTGCTCACACAAGCTCAATTTACCATCAGCGGTACATTTAGTAGACCATTTTTGCGATATTATGTGCGACCCAGCAACCGACACGTCGGTCGTATATAAGCAATGGCGCACCTCGCACATATAAGCGCAAATACAGATGCATGTTGACACCGCGTTCAAAACCGAGTCACGCTAAAAATCTCGCGAACGTGATCGGTTCCCCCGAGTTTTCAACCGATGATAAAGGGAACAGCTGCCGTCAGTGCAAGGGAACAACTGCCTACAGCGCTCAAAACGCTAAAGACATGCCTGGGCGACCGCGCCCTTTAGATAAAGACACAGACCTAGAGGTCATTGTTTACCTTTGGACACAAGGTGGTGTCCAATGCTTGACGTCCACGACGTATTTCCGGCTTCCAAAATCGTTTCCGCAGTTTGCAGTCAGCTGAAAAATGCCTCCAGAACTATATCTCTCAAAAGCGTCATGCCGCGCGTTGCGAGCAAACGCCGCGGGAAAGCGCTCGCCACCGCCCTGCTTAGTAACGTGACCACCGCCAGCGCAGCCACACACAACATGCTGCCGCCGAGCACCGGGCTTCGAGGCATTGCCGTGCGTGGCTGGCGTGTTTACAAGTGGCGGTGCGCTCGCCTCTGGACGGCACTACTCTTTCTCGCACTCTTTACCCCTGCCAACGGTCATAGCGACGCTCCGCCCGCGTAATCACTGGGATCAGCCGGCCGAGAACTGCAGATGAGAGTGAAATAGAATCAATGAAACGACATCGGGACAAAATTACAGACCTGGGCTTGTAATTCTACAAAGTACAAAAAGTACAAGCACAAAAAAAAAAAACGTTGCGGTCTATGTTTTCGCAGTCTAGGTTTCGAGATATCCGGAGTTCGAGGCAGTGGCGTTTCGAGATAAGAAGTGAAAAACCCATGGAGTTGACACCTCGCCAGGGAAAAAAATTCGACTTACCCAGTTTTGAGATATCAGAGTTCGAGTTAACGAGGGTTTATTGTATAGGTTATTCTATACCAAAAATAGAAATTTTATACAAAAATACAGCTCTTCCATATACACATTCATTCGTTGTAAGCGGGTTCGATATATCCGGGTTCGACTGTAGTTATAAATTTGAAATGAACAAACAGGTAAATTGTTTATGGCTTTACGTAAGTTATTTTTTTATTGCACCACTTAATGTCACTAAAAAAAGTTTTCTACAATTTCCTTTTTTCGCTTAATGCGACAGCCTGTGTCATACAATGATGGGCTTTCACCAAATTATGCCAATGCTTAGGAGACATGCGCCAAGAGCATGTATTATGCCATAGCATTCCCTTGTTCTAAACGTGTGCCATGTAGTTGCACTGGTAGATTTAAGCCTCTCTTGGCACACCTTCTTTCTTGGTCAGAAAGTTCACCTGGGACACATTAGAATGTGTGACGTGGTAAGTGTTTTCATCTAACTTGTACTTTCTATGGAGTGCGTTCTACCGCAAGGATAAGTTGTCAAATGCCCTATCTAAATCCTAAAATATTCAAGGGCTGACTGTGACGTCACCTTTGGTTATGAAAAGTACAAGTTCGGTGTCCGAAAAGCTTAAGAATGCCCTCCATAGAAAGAGCAACATTCTGCATGTGTAGCGTCATCATACCTTGGTTATGAAAAGTACAAGTTCGGTGTCAGAAAACCTTCAGAATGCACTGCATAGAACAAGCAACATTCTGCATGTGTAACGTCATCATACTTTGGTTATGAAAAGTACAAGTTCGGTGTCAGAAAACCTTAAGAATGCCCTGCATAGAAAGAGCAACATTCTGCATGTGTAGCGTCATCATCTCCTAGCAAATAAAAGACTTGTTTTCATTCCACTCAGAAAGGTTAACAGTGAATGCGTACCGAGTGTGACGTGAGTGTTTATGCGCCCAGATGTTTTAGGAAAAGTTCAGCGATAGGCTTGGTGATACAATGCTGTATATTCTTCTGCGGTACTCGTCTGAAACGATCGAGGTAGGCAGCAAGCGCAAGTCACAGACAGGAAAGTTATTAAAAGTAGGCTGCTGTTTTGTGTTCTGCAAGGGCAATGAACAGAGAAGCTACTTGCCGGTGCGTTCGTCATCACCTTCCTTCACAGCTGGCGAAAACATTGCTCCTGGCTGTATCTTGAAAATTTAAAATAAAAGGCATGCGCTGCCCGTGTTTTGTTTCATGACATTTTTTGGCCCTAATTCTCAAAATTCCGAGGAATAACTTTGTAAAGAATGTAAGACTAAGTGTGAGAAACTTTAGTTGTAAGACATTGCTGCTGATTCTACCTTGAAAGCGATCGTCTTACGCGAAGGACAGACAAGCCTCTCGAACAGTTTTCTCGTTGGGTAACCATACAAATGCTTAGGCATTTAAATATACTACAGTCACAACGCGTGACAATGCATTGGAAACTTAAACATAACCGGAATAATAGGTAGCCATGTTCCAACTCCACCCGAAAAAAAAAACTATTTTCCATAGGTGGGTTCAGTCTCTGGGTACGGTAAAATGGGCGGAAGTGTTGTTTTTACTGAACTGAAATACCCTAGAGTACTGAACGCTCAACGTTCGCTCAACAACTAAGTTTGTTCCTTTTCCTAAAATACTCAGATACAAAGAAAACAACCGTAGGGCTAGCTAAGCGTTAGATTGTTTTAACAACTCACCTGCAAGATGTGATAGCTAACCTGGATAACATCGAAAACAAACTAACAAATGTTTCCTATCGCCTTAAATCCTTCTAAAGAAATCTGGACCTTCATATAATTGTTGTAGTCATTTGAAGTGATAAACAGTATACTGCGGAAAGCTCAAAAGTTCTTCTTCTTTTTAGGGTTTTACGTGCCAAAACCAGTTATGACTATTAGGCACGCCGTAGTGGAGGGCTCCGGATTATTTTGACCACCTGGGGTTCTTTAACGTGCACTAAAACTCAGCTCAGCAGCGCAACGCCTTAGCTGACTGAGCCACCTCGGTCGGTAACCTTGAAAGTACTTTACCAAGGAACTTTACTCGGAGGCCCAGAGGAGATGAGGGTCAGGTAAAGTCAGAATAAACTCAGGGGGCGTATTCAGAAAACGTTTTACCCTAGATTTGCTGAATGCTGAATATTTTATTACCTGAGGTGTAAGACCATACAGAATAATCACTTATGACGGAAAAGTTTCGTCATTTGGATCCCTAATTTTTAATAACGTACTTGATTTGAATCTGTAACGCACATGAAAAGTAGTAAATTTGCTGCCTTGTCTGCGATGGGATGCGAATATTACTTAATTGAGTAGGACGCACATATTGTATGTAAACCTTTTCAAACGCAAAGTACCGTGAAGTTGCCATTAAATTTTCACATTTATTAATAAAAAATACTACTGTTTTTCCATGTTAAACTAACCACTAAAATGTTTATCAATTGTTACAAGGAGCGCAAGAAAATTATTTCTAAAATTTGGTAAATCTATTCTCCATGCTCTAAGGAAAATCGAGTTTGAGACATGCCTCGTAAATTTCTCAGTTCCTTGCACGACAATTCACTGGTTCTCTTCCTTCCGGGCAGTCACCTAACCATCAGAATTGTTCAGTCAAAGTATAGGAACCTATTGCCCGCAGAAATAATGTACGCATTGGTCGACGTCCGAGAATGATAATTCCGCGAACACGGCAGAG
Source organism: Dermacentor silvarum (assembly GCF_013339745.2). NCBI lineage: Eukaryota > Metazoa > Arthropoda > Arachnida > Ixodida > Ixodidae > Dermacentor > Dermacentor silvarum. The sequence continues at coordinate 87,859,605 of NC_051162.1, forward strand.
GTTTGAAGCCATCCAATGAATCTGTCCAACACTTCAAGCTGCTACAGAAAGACAGCAGCTTTCACAGATGCTGCTGCACTGCTTCCTGACCACCTGCAAATAACATCGTCCGTTGCCGTCAATGGGGGTGCCTTCGCTCGAACTTTTCAAGCGCGCGATCGCACTTCTAAACTTTACATTTTCATGGTGATTTATGTAGGGATGGGAATGATTAAACTACAAATACTTCCTAGCCAAAGTTAACAACCTTTCCTATGAGTGAAGAAATTTATTGCAAGAGGAGGACCACCAACCGTCATTTGGTCATAGAACGCCCTTACGTTCAAGAAGCAAAAAAAGGTTACCAAAAAGTGTGAATTATTTCTAAATTTGTTGATGCTAATTTCTGGACTTCAAAAGGCATAAAAGAAAATTCAACACGGAAACGGCACTCTCACGGGCGGCATCTGTGACAGCCACATAGGAACATTAGAAATGACTATTCATATTGTACTAGGTTCTACAGTAAATATAAAAAAAAGGTTCTCGACCAATAATTCTTTGTAACGCTCAAATAGTCATAAATTCTCATCTGCTAATAAACATGGGGATGGCGCCCACTTACACTGCAGTGAATACAAACGTATTTTCTGGTTTGTATATGGCCAACATGTTTGCCTGAGACTTCCTGAGACATACCCACTCCCTTCTTATTTAAGGAATGCTACCAGGAATGAAATACCAGGAATGATATCAGGATTGCGCTTTCGTCAATGCTTTTTAAAAAAAGTTAAAGAACAATATATCGGACAACTCCTGCCTTTCCATCAGGTGCACCATAAGAATACGACCCAGCTGCAGGATGGTGATGTGATTAATAAGGGTTAATTTCAACTGTGCTATGAAAGAGTGGTGTCATAGCAGAACTGTATCGTGGACTTGACCGATTTATGAGGGCATACTGAAGGCACCTTCTTGGATCCTTTCCGGGATCTAGGAGTGAACAAAGCGTTCATACCTTTAGAAGCTTTCTTATGGGACACCCAATGAAAATGGTAAAGAAGGCATGATATTTTATGCACGCAGTTTCTAATAGAATGTGTATCTCCAACGGCATTGTTTCTATATTCTCTCGTTCATACATGATGATATCCGCATGTCCAGTCGAAATGACCACCGACACAAAGTGAAAGAGTACCATGCAAGGACAACTATGTTTTACAATTCCTTCTTTGTGATGACTATCCGAGATTGGAACCAGCTGGAAGAGACGCAAGTGTGCTGTATAGGTGTAGCAGTGTTTTCTGTAAGTCGGTAACCCCCCTGCTGTAACGCCTTTTTGGGCACTCACTGAATAAAGAATTTGTCAGTTCATTTGGGAATGTGTTGTTTCACATGTCATTGAAGAAGCAAGGCATAAAAAAACTTGCTAATTGCTGCTTCATACAATGAGCTACATAAAAAATATGGATTCTTCGCTTGTGCATGCCAAAACTATCAATATATTATCAGGCATGTCGTAGTGGCGGACTCGGGAAAAATTTGGCAATCTGGGGTACTTCAACTAGCACCTGAATCAACGTACATGGTCGTTCTTGCATTTCGCCCCGAATATTCTTAGGGCACTACAGCCGGAATTGAACGACTGTCCACGAGCTCAGCAGCACGGTGTCAGAGCCACAGGGCTATCGCGGCGGATTCAGATGTAAATGTAATAAGGTAGATAAGCTAAAATCAATACTTTTCAAAGCCCAGCAGACCATCATACACTGTAAGGTCATCGGCGTCTTCAGTGAGCGTTGGTGGTATAGTCGGAAACCTAACGAGGCCGTTTGCCCAGCTGTGAACACAGTGCCTTGACGGCGAACCCTTGTAGTCCCATGTCGAGATATCGGCACCGACTGTAGACGTAGCCCGGTCCTATACACTCATAACAGAGTGCGTGGTGGTCGGCGACACGCCAAACATCCATCTTCTTTGGGGCGTTAAGTGGCCTCCCAGGTGGGTGGGTGGAAATAGCGGCAAAATGGCGTTGCCATGGCGGGGAAACGTGACTGCGGGCGACGGCGACGTAGGCCATCGCTTCCGGCTGATGCTGAGGTGATTCGGGCTGCACCACAGAATCTCCCAGTGAAAGTTAACGTACGACGACTACACGCAATGGTGGATCCGTCATAGTGGTTGCTGACTTCGTCTTGGTCCTCCTGTCGTCTCGAGTAGACTTCCGTGAGCCGCGGGCAAGTTTTGAAGCCTGCTCAATCATGTGCGGTGATAATGACATAGTTTTCACGGTATGGACTTGACTCCCGGCTTGACGTGCGCGTCGGGTACGTGAACCAAGAAGCACATCTATTACATGTCACGTCGTAGGGACTGTAAAGAACCAGACATTAACAGCACTAACAGGAATGACCAACAATTTTTGGGCACACGTGTTCCCACAAAACGAGCTCTACTCTGAGCACAACTATAGCAGCGAGTAAGGTCGATAATCATCGAAATTCTACGGAACAGATGTGCCATCTGTTTATCATAGGATAGTTGAAGATTTCAGCGTAATCGCAGGTGCTCACGTCAATTCTTGACTGAAGGCCACTATTCTCGTTGTTCACTCACTCTTGTGACACAAGACTCGGCGACAAGAGAAACATCAGAGGGAAGCACCGATAACGTTGGTGGTGCGTATTGCGTTGTTCGATAACGTTTAACATTTGATAGCCGCTGAGAGGCGGGCACCGAGAAAAATAGAGAAGCACGCATGGTAATATGAGATTTTTTGAGATTTTGTGTCTTTTGCTGACTATATTAAACCCGTGTAGGTTGAGTACAGGAAGAGAGAGTGGCGATGAAAGTATAGTAGTAATGCTTTTTGTTATTCTGAACTAATATTATTGTATATTCAACTTTGCTAACATTCCTGCTGTGTTTCCTGTCTTGGTCACGTTCAGGTGTATATCTCAACGTGGACTCGTGATTGGGGCAATGCGTCTAATGTAGGACGAGAAGCGCATAAGAAACTTGCATATGTTACTAAAATATAAACCCACGAAATCAAATGTCTCTTCAAAGGATATTATCCTGCCTCATGCGTCAGCTGTGACGCGAATAAGCTGGCATATTTTGATGTTTTCATGCTAAGACATATATGTTGACTGAGTCACGGTGTTTGCTTTGAAATAACTTTTATGGCCATGAAATTGAAAAGATAACAAAAGATTGAAAGCAAACCTTGCTTAGTTTGCATAATTGACGTCATTGTTCTAGAATTTCAATCACAATTTTGGTTTCAAGTCAAACCGTAGCCTTTTACTGGCGTACGTGCCCGCCTTATACATCCGCGTCTCTGCACCATTATATGCGTCAAACGAAGGAAACGCTTGGGAATATAACAATATTTGTGCTTCGTTCTGAAAATCACTCGAAATATAGTTTAGCGGCAAGAATTTGTAAGAGTATTTTGTGGTGCCAGCGGCATCAGCTTGAGGCGAAATGAAAAGGGAATCATTGCATCTCTTGCGCATAATATTTAAATGGCTCCTGTATGACTTTCCGCCTATTGGTTAAGAAATGGTCGCTCCATCACCCTTAACTCCCTCATCCAAGCCGACGTCCGCTCGATCGGCTCAGAAAGCGCTAATGATATTTTAAGCATCTTAACTGAATAAAAAGTTATCGTCCTTGTTAATTGCTTTGTTCTTTTGTGTAGACACAACATTTTTATGTATTTTCTTATGTCTCATCATCCTGTCCACCATTTCTCAAGACGAAAGGGGCTAAGCAGACAGTTCCTTTTGCTAAACTCATTGCCCTCCCTTCTTTGTCCTTCCCACCTGCTAGCCATTATGTGGTGCTTCATATTTCCGCCTGAATATTTGCCAAGATGATGGACTAATAAAATTTATCTTCATAACCCAAAAATATGATCAATGAATCAGTCAGTCAAATAATAAATCAAACATCCACTAATCTTGAGTGCATTAACTCAATATTTTTAACAATGCTAAATGCTAACAAGTGTTACTTCATAGTACATATACAAACATCTTTGTCCAGCAGCCCCCTGCGTGACGAGTAAGAAAAGTTGGGCAACATTGTTCCTGTAACGAAGAAAGGCTCCTCTAACTATTCCTTGATTTGCCAAATCTTCTAGCAAAGAATGGAACGTATCATGTGCACCAATACAAAAAAGCTTCCTATATTCCCTTGTCTTTCTTGATCTGACTAACATGGGTTCGAGACGCGCTTTTATAGTGGAACACAACACGCTCTTTTTTTACGATTAGCATTCTTAAGGCACTTCACCTCCTTTTCTAATGCTATATATATATATATATATATATATGTGTGTATATATATATATATATGTATATATTACGTGTCTGACTGTTTTTCCACCACGTTGAGTCAGTGAGAAGCCCGTAGTAAAATGGTCAGAGAACTTTGCTGTTGTGCTAATAGAAGCGGTTGCGACTTGCGCCCGGAGTGAGCACCACCAAGCTCCTGGAACTAGGCTTGCACAACACGCTCGAGGAACTCGTGGAGGCGCAGCAAGTGTCCCAACTCGAACGCCTATCCAAGACGCGCCCGGGCAGGCACGTGCTCGAAAAGCTCGGCATTACATACCACACGCAGCATGGCACCAAAGTGGAAATTCCAAGAACCATGCGCGAGCAACTTTACGTACCCCCATTGCCTCGCAACATGCATCCCCAACACCACACGGGGAGACGTAAAGCCAGGGCACAACACATGAACCAAAGTTATTCCAACGACAAGGAGGTAGTATTCCCGAACATTTTGGAGAAATCCATTGGCGTTCCAATTATGTTTTCAACAAAACGTCGTTTCATGCATATGAGCACAAAATTAACTGGAACGCCAAGGCATTTCTCCGGAAAGTTAACGAAACAGAGAGTTCGTCGGATGCACTGAGGGAGTGGTATGTTCTGTACAACTTTCGTGCGGCAGAAAGTATATCGGACAGACTGGTTGGTGCCTCAACGAAAGATTAAAGACGCATGATTATAATGTTTCAAGAGCCGTAGCCGGCCACCTTGGGATCTATTGTAGAGGTAGCCGATTTTGGGCAATCTTTAACAAATGCAAGATTGTGAGCACAGATGGCAGCCAAATGACTCGATAGATTATCGAAGCCGCCGAGATTGCGCGCATTCGCCGTATGTGCGTAAGCATGCCATCCGTTTGCCTTAAAAAATTAAATTATGGGGTTTTACGTGCCAAAACCACGATCTGATTATGAGGCGCGCCGTAGTGGGAGACTCCGGAAACTTGGGCCACCTGGGGTACTTCAACGTGGACCTAAATCTAAGTACACGGGTGTTTTCGCATTTCGCCCCCTTCGAAATGCGGCCGCCGTGGCCGTGATTCGATGCCGCGACGTCGTGCTCAGCAGCCCAGCATCATAGCCACTGAGCAACCACGGCGGGTGTGTTTCCCTTAGTGCAAAAGAAATAGATTTCCTCATCTCCTAATCTAAAATTTTGTATCCTCGTTCCTTTTTTGCGATGTCATATGCAGCCAAATGATCATGTGACAAAGCCGGCTTGGTATCGGTGGATGACCTTTTTTTGTAAGATGTTTTGTATTTTTGGTCACTTTTCCCCTTTTAGTATCTTGGAACTGTAGTAATTCTGATGACAAGGTTATAAATCGTTAGTTGCAAGTAGCACTCTGTTCCTTGCTTTTCTGTTCTGTTAGGGCCGTCGAAATGCTCCGCAATCTAACCCCTAGTGTGCTATATAAACACGCCCAGTCCTCAAACTTGGCAAATGGCAGAATGATAAAAGTTGACTGTTTTTTTTTATTGGAGGTACTTTTATATGAAATGTAGTTTTAGTAATCTCTAGTGGATTACGCAGAAGACATCTTATAATTAAGTGAACGATATGCACCACCATAATAAAATAGTTGCAGAACCTACACAGTAAACTACATTTTAGGCGTTTCAGTCATACATTTTTTCAGAAACAGCTATTCTTTTAAGATTTTCTTCTCTGATACGCTCAAGGCAGCTGTGCCAGTCCTCTGACAGCGACAGTGCCAAAGTGCCTCAAGAAGCAAATCGTGATATACTATTTTGGTGTAGTTTATATCCTATTCTAACTTTTTCTCTGTGGCACTTCCCCAATAGAGAAGGTATAACTACTATTCCCGGTTGTTCAGCTGACTATCTAGTTGTTGACTAGGAAATACACTTTTCCTCGCTACCATGGTGTATATAGTTGCGAAAAGAGCTCTGCTTTCGGTTATAAAATCAAAGTTGGCATGAGTGCAATAGCTGTTAAGAGGGCGATCAGAAATATGCAGAAAGGGAGTGCTCATAGCTTATTGTGTAGTGTGGCCGCACATGTAACACGGGACGCTGAATCGAACAAAGTGGATGCTTCATGCGTGAGTACAGATATACGTCTTCGCTGAACCGTAATATAGCATATAAAAAGCAAGATATATTATACAATTTTACATCTGCCCACTGAAAAAGAACAAAAATTCCATGAGTGAGGAGCGGACCGAGAGAACAAAATGAATGAAAACGCGAAAGACAAAGACAAATAAAGGTAACCGACAATTTTATTTCTTTTATTTTTTAATTAGAGAGACCTCACAGGCCTACGAAGAGGTATAGGTTGAGGGAGCAATGTCGTACAATACAATACATTCGGCAGAAAGATATCTGTGCTATAGGGTATAAAAAATTGGAACAAAATGAAGAAATTTGCATATAACAGAAACCAGACAAATCGCAAAAAAAGAAAACGAAATAAGCAGATATGCATTGCACAAAAACAGCAAGAAATCAACAAAAAAATTACGTTAGAGGTTACATAGTTACATAGGACTTCGTACATTGCGCAATGTATGAGAAAAAGAAAAAAAAGATAAAGAAAAAGAAAAAAAAAGCCGTAGAATCTCCTCAGGCAGTTACCTGAATGATGCGTAAGCATTTCGTAGTAACGACGTGGTGTAAGACTGCTGGTAATCCTAGCACTGCATGCTCAGCGGCTGCGGTCGTCTTGGCGCCATTACGGTAAATCCTTCAAGCACGGGCGCAACTTTGTCAGCCTCGGCCATGTTTTCGTCGGCTTTGCGGCAGAAAGCTAAGATGTCTTGTATATAAGTAACATTTGGCTCCGTCGACGTCTGCAGGCGAGTGGATAATTCCTTCTTGACAGCGAGCTCTTGACCTAGGGGGTTCCCAAATACGAGTATATCCCGAATCTTCTGCTTGAAGCTGTCCCAGCTTGTCAGCTGGTGTTCATGGGTATGAAACAATCGTTGGGGCGTTTCGTCGAGGTAAGAAATAGCGTTCGTAAGCATGATAGTAGGGTCCCACCTGTTGTTAGTGCTGGCGCGTTCGCCGAAGTTCTACCGGTCATCGACGTCGGTACCGTCCAGGTCTTAGAGGACGCCACTGCAACGACTTATTTTCACTCAGCGTCAAACTTTTATTTTTGTGGTTTTGAGTAAAAATTAGGCCTTAGCAGAGATACAAAAGTACCTATTTTAATGCCTTTTAGCAGTACCAAAACTCATTGTTTACTTAGCAATTTTTTCGCTAAATGAAGGTGTTGGACATTGAAAAGTTTTAACAAATACTGGTAAGCCGAACAGTAGCCTTAATGTCTTATATACAAGCTTTTCTATAAAACAATTTTGGCTTCGTTTCGTAGAAGGTGTATTGCTCGTGATGCCATGACGCAGATCGTAGTCACGTTGGAGGAGGAAATTGTCTTGGAGGAACATGTCGACGTTCTGGCACTCGCTGCTGGTCATTGAGGAGTCTGGTATGCTGTAATATTTGTGTGGCCCGATGTAGAAACACTACTGATGATTTGGCAGCCAAAACGATTGCCAAATTGTGCGATCTGCGGCTCCAAACTGACCACGTTTCAAACGAAGCTTGTATACGCTAGCCTGCGCTGGCGATGTAACGCTAAAAAAACAGCTGCTCTCAGAACTGCACAGGTGGTCGGCACGCGTTCGTGCGCACGTGGCAATGCTCCCACGTTCGTCGTCGTTGTCTGCTTCCACAGCTGGCTGCGTTGCCGCTAATCATTCCAGCGCAGAATTTCACTTCTGTTCTGTCATCGTAATGGGGAGGCCACGTTTACGGGGGTAATAGCCATTGCTTAAGGGGATATGAGACATTCATTGTCTTACGTAACGAACAGATTTATTTTGAAGCAATTTCATGGTAATTGATCCAGAGTGAACGCGCTCGGGAAAGGGCTCATCGTCGACGTGCAGATTCTAGCGTGAGGGCTTCCAAAGGCCAGGTGAAACGTCATCGAAGAACCACGGACCGCGAGTTGAGGGACAGCGATGTTGAGGCCAAACCTCAGCGTCGTCTAGCCCTTCAGGAACCCGACAACGGTGGTGCACGCCTCGGCAAAGCTAGTGTGAACTTCCCCAGTGCAACGACCAGGTTTCATCGCAAGTTTCTCAACCGGAACTTCGGAGCCAGCAGCAAACGAGTACCACAACGTGGTACTCGTTTGTGCAATTCGTTCGGATGAACACCGAAGAAACACACGATAAGCTTCGCTTTCCCACATTTCCTCGACAAGGAATGGCCTACTAATTTTGTTTTAACAGCGAAGCTGTCTAAGCCCACTGTAAAACGTGTGCGTTTCACGGAAAGCCAGCCGCACCGTAGTTATGACAACCAGCGACGGCGAAGCTGCCGGCCACTTCGTTGCCTAGCGTTACCTCGGAGCGTCGCGCGCTATGCTCGGGAGAGAGAAAGAAAAAATGAGGGAGAGAGAAACAAATTGTAGCGGCACCAACGAAGCAACGCGCAGAGGTGCTGCGGACGCCAACCGCGCTTCTCCGTTTCCCCGTATTAGCGCCGAACGCTCGTGGTGTCCGTGACTGCAGCAGGCGCCTCTGGCGGCGGCTCGGCTGAGCTCTCACCAGCTGCGCGCTACTGCGCATGCGCCATGACGTCATCCCGCAGTTTCGTCTGCTGCGCGCCGCTCGTACACTTTGCATAACTTTCGTCCCACTTCCCCTACGTGTGCTCGGACTGCGAAGTGCTTCGCGAGTCGTTCCCCGATGCCACGGACCACGAGGAAATGCTTATACACTTCGTATAGCCATGACCAGCTAGGAACCGATCAGCTCCGCTGTGTCTTTAGGCTTGCGCCTCTAATGCAAGCTACCCCGATTTCTTTTACACTACACATACAACACATGGAAAACAAAAGCAAAACATTTCGTAAAAAACTTCTGTAGTAATAAATTGGAGAGTTCTCAGGTTTACCAATATTTTTCTGGGATTTTGAAGCCAGGAAACTTATTTACCGCAAGAAATTATAAATAATGTCATGTCAGTAGCCCATTAAATGAGCGATGATGTCGTTGTCGCATGGTTTATATATATAAAAAAGTCGCAGTATCGCTGGGAAGGAGAAGCATCGGTTGCGATAGTAAACAAGTGGACATGCAAACATGAACGCATCTCACTTGATGACCGCGGAAACTCGCTGTCAGAACGCTGGAGGGAGTCAGCGCGGCAGCAGCAGCGAGCGGATTGAGCTTCCTGCAAGCGCTCGCAATCACGCGATCTTAGCCGCGAAACCCCAGGGACGGTGTACTGTGCCCCCGCTGCAGATGGCCTTCAGGATAGAGCCGCACAGGCGGGCGCTCGCGGCGCAGAAGGCCCCCTCTCCCCTATCCTTGGAGCCTTCCGGCCCGGTGGGAGCTCGCGGCTGCAATAAAATCCCGACCCCTCCACCTGCCTACCCTCCCTCTGGAGCGTTGCGCGCAACTGGAAGACCTGACGCTTTCTTCCCGATTCCCGCCCCCTTGCATGCGCGACCCGCGATTGCCGGCTCACCATACAGCAGCGTACGGCGCGCGGCGACGATATTGTTGCTCGTGGACTTTACACGGAACCTCACGGGGACAGCGACGGCAAAAATGCGCCGTTATAATTGTTATCGCAATGAAATGCCAGTTTCACGTCTTGTGAACGAATTGCCGCACAGATGACGGCTTTCAAATGCGTAAGTATTTCTATGCCTACCCAACAAAGAAACCCGTCCCTACATCTGTCCGTCTGTCACGTAAGGCGATCGCTTTCAAGATAGCACCCGTAGCAGAGAGCGAATTGACGTTCGTGCTGCCTCTAGCTTCAACGCAAACTAAGCGGCGAGAACACAGAGCACACGAACACTCGGCGCACTCTATTGCCATCGCAGATCTCTATCATGATAGGGACCGCGCGGCCGCGAGCCGCCGCCGGAGTACGGTTCATAACGATTGAGCATGGTTCGTTGCGGATCATAAAGGCGCTAAGGAGCGATAGCGGCTTATAATGATCAGAACGTCATCAGCCCACCTGGCGCCGGCAGTATTTTGCTTGCGTCAGCAATTCACCTTGCGCCGCCGTCCACAGCAGTTAATGTCGTCACAGCGCAATCGTTTGTGCTGGATGGATCAAGTTTCATAACATTTATAATGACACCGGGCTGTGCGAAGATGCGGAATCAGCACAATGCTATTCGTACTTCGATAACTTCCCAGAGGAGTTTATGCATGAAGTTTTTTTTTTTTTTAACAGCGAAGCTGTTTAAACCAGCCATAATTTGTGGTTTGTATCAAGAAACTGTCATCATCAGCAATGAAGGAAGAAAAGGAAATAAACTTTCTTGCCCAGGCGGGATTCGAGCCCGCGTACCTACGGTCCCAAGGGGAGCGTCGTAACCACTAGGCTAAAACAGCCACGCTTGCAGAACATGCATTTATGCGAACCACATGATTTCGTTCGAGCATCGTCGTTTTCGTCCACAGCTGGCGCGTTCACACGTGCTCGTGCCAATGCTCTGTGAGGTGAAGAAGAGGTTTTGCGCGCTATGCTTCGGAGTGAGATAAAGAAAATGAGAGCGAGAGAGTGAGACACACACACATTCACGGAGCGGGTCTGCTGGAACGCGTTGTCGGCATTGGAACGCGTTGTCGGTGCTGCAAGCTGTGCTAAGCAACACCCAGTGAGGGCCGTAAGTTCGAGACGCGCGAAAAGACATGGTCATCATCATGAATAGTAAGATGAAAAGTACGCGCGCACTTCGGGAAAATGCTGGGCTACGATCGCCCAGCTTCGCACTTTCAAGCCTTGCGCGGACGAGTGCAAGGTTAAGCGTTTTTTTTTCATTTCTCATGAAATGAAATGCCAGATGCAGACAGAATGGCCATGCTACGAAGAGTCGCATAGTGATTTTTTAAATGAGGGCATAGCCAGTGTAATTTGATGATGGGCTGGTTAGTCGTTACATCTTTCAGTTGTCGTGTTAGGGCACCTTCGCGGTGCAACAACATTGAAAAATTATACTTGCTATTTTCGTATATGTAACAGTACGTGACTTCTTACGCATAAGTATATATGAACCTTGTTAAAAATAAGATCTTTACTTAGAGGTTGATTCTAATCTTGAAAAAAAAAACATTGTGCAAAATATTTCTGAAATTTGCTCTAAAACTACAAGTTGGCATCAATATCTGTATTTCATTTATTTCTACATTGCATTGTTACTTTGGCCCGGCTAGCTTTTTCCATTTTCTTGCACTTTTTTGCCGCCTTTCTTTCCTTTTCCTTTTTCGCGTTTTCCTTTTTTCCCTTTTCCTTTTCTTCCTTTTCCTCTTCGTTTCCTCTCATGTTTGCAATTCCTGTAATCAAAAGAGACTATGTTTACGGAAAACCAAGAGAGTTTGTCTTAAGCTAGCATACTATCGCTGTCCAATTATTCAGCACAGGGGGAGGCCACTAATACACAAATATAAAGCTCACATGTGTGTAGAAGACCTATCATTTTGTAATATGACACATAGCGCTCTATTGTGCGAACTTGTGTAGATACCTAAGTTGTCTCTATAACCCTTCCGTACCTTAACGTGTTTTCGCTGCTGTGTGTCTTAAAGCGTCATTTTATTCTAATATTGGACTTCTTTTACTTATGTGCATAACTTTACCGATGTTCATGATCTGTGTCTGCATCCAGCATATTTCTGTTTTTATTGTACGTTTTGGTGGTGCTTGCCCTGCGAAGACGTGTGGCCGGTGCGAATATTGGCGCAAACCTTCACTCCCTCACAAGCGCCGAAGCAGTCGTGGAGGCAGCTACAAACACCTTTCCGCACCTATATCACGCCGTGTACCCCACACAATACCCGCAACAATGCCCAGATTGAAATGCTCCGGCCATGCTCTACCACGTCCCTTGGTCGTGGCCGCTCATGAACACCAACCTTATAACTCCACACCCAACCGCACAACATTGGGAAGCTTCGCTTCTCTTCTCTTCCTTTTAAAATCACTCACACACACACACGCTGTCTAGCGTCAACTCCCGGGACCAGCTCGATCTGGTCGTGAGAGCGCGCCGGGCGGCCGTGTTTCATGGGGTCCTGGACTGAGAAGTCCACCCACGTCCAGGGCCCCTCGAAGGACCCTGTGGTTCCCATATATTTTATTAAATGTTTTCTTTCTCTCTCCTTTAACTTGAAATTGAGAACTAAAGACAAAAATGCGAAAGAGGAGTGAAGAATGTATTAAAAAGCTACAGGCATTTAGAAATATTTGCGTCCATTAGCAATACAAAATAGCGATAGTAATCTTCTCTGTATTATCCCTTCCATTCTTTATAAGCAATAAAATGAGAACTGCTAGTGTGTGTGCATAGAGCAAGGATGCAGTGTGAGCTAAAATACTTGAGGGCGTGCTACCTTTTGTGATGAAGTGCTTAATGTGATCCGCGTTACTTATTTCTAGATGCCCAAACGTGTCAGATACTACTGAGTGCACTAGTGTAACTTATTACTCGCCCCTTTCCTTTCACAAGGCACTAACTTCGAGGCCTATTTAAGCGTAAGTTATATTTTATGGTAAGCTTCAGCAGAAACATTCTGATTTGAAGCACTTCTGAGCAGCAGTTACAAGAAATAACAGCGCAATGCAAGCCTCGGTTAGTTTTTATGAGACTGCGTGATTTCTGATGTCACCATTGTTGCAGTCCGATTCAACGTGTACCCGCACTCAAGCATTTATAGTGGATTTATACTGAGTGCTGCCTAGCTGTTTGCTACGCCGTCATTGCTTCCCGACTTTCCTGAAATGTTGCGGCACCTTAGTTTCGTAACTTAAACGGATATGTACAAGGCACCATCTCGACAGTTGCCTCTCTTCTGAGCAGCGTTTGATGAGAAAGTCATTTTTATTTCCTTCACTCGCAAGAAAGAATTTATTCGTAGCATGTTTGCGGGCAGTAAGGTCGCTGCGCGCAAGCTCTTAGTCACGTCAATCATTAACAAATTTGGCGTGCTTCTTTTTTCAGCCTCAAAAAATTTAGACCGTAGCAGCTATCAATACGTGAATAAATGATCCAGATATGTCTAGCAGACTCTACAACTACTCTAATAAAGATACTACACTTAACGTAATATTGTTACGGGGATGTTGGGAATATTATGGAAGTGGGTAATAATTTTAATAAAATATCTGAGCTCAAAGTTAAATATTAGTTTAAGGTGATCAAGCGAGCAGTGCCCATTATCAAGTTGATCTCATTCTTGCACCAAACGCGCAGATATTTTAGGTCTTGGCACGAGTTAGCTCAAACACTCGGTATAAGAGGCTGTGCTAAAGAATGGTGTTTTTGCCCCCTCCCTCCAGAAACACGAACGTGAGAGACAAATATCGTATTCCGCTTAACCTGAGTGGCATGTTAAAGAAAGAAACAAAAACACGTACGCAAAGGTCTTGTTCATAGCTTGCATGTCTTGAGTAGTAAAATCTACCCGGTGTTTCGCGCCGAATCTGAAGCAAAGAAGAAAAAGTTATTTTAGAGCACTAAAACAACACGGAATTGTTGGAAACAAAAAGACGGTGTCATCTGCGCAATTGTGTAGATCATTTATAAGTAGGATTGCACCACTAACAAAGTTTCCGAATCGGGTCGAATATGAAAACTTGAGGCACGAGGTCATCCGAATGACCAATGTTTGCCAAATAAAAAAAAAGTGGAATACAAATTTTGCGCTGCGGCTGTTCGGTGAAAAAAAGGAACTGTCTACATTTATTCAACACACTAAATACCTGAAACAGTTCTGAACATACCGATATTTGCGGAGCTTGTATGTGCGTGACAACTGCCTTTGTTATTAATGAAACAAGGCAACAGCACGTCACCACACGGACGTGCAGCGTTGTGCGTTTTCAAGGATGGATCTGGGATGATACAGCCTTGAACATAGTTGGAAGGAGATGCGAAAATGGTGAAAGTGGCTAAATAAATATATACAGGCTGCCTAAGAGGTACTCCTTATCACTGAAAAAATTATTATATGAACATGTTGAGCAGAGCATGTCCTCTCTATTCGATCAGGAAAGAGCTCTCATCCCTTCTCGCAGCGGTATTATTCGGAACGGTCTTCACTTCCATCCTCATGTCTTTCTCGTGACTCCAATGTCCGAAAGCAGCAAATATTGCGCAATCTCGTAAACTGGCTTTTTGAACCGAATACAACTCGAATAGAGGAGACATTAATTTGTGTTGTATTCGATTCGTATAGAGAGTTCAAAAAGTGCGCAGTCCCCCTTTTAGAAACCTTCACTTTTCTAGGCAATATTACTATAAGTGTTTTCCTCCAGGTAAAGACGAACATGACAAAAATACACACAATGCTGAAACAACAATGACGATATTGTTCTGTATCAGAGGCAGAATGTCACTGTACGCTTTTTATTTGCTGGTGAAATGCCTGATGGGCCACATAATCCACGAGATGCTATATCTCTTTCGGTAGTCAAACGCCAGTATCTTACTTCTTGGCGCGAGAAAATGTTATAACCAGTTTCTGCAAGTACTTGTTTCTTTTGTATTGTTGTTGTGCACACTGATGACACGTCACGTAAGAGAATGCTTTAACATGCACTATATGCTGCTAAACATGCGATTGATATCATTTAAATGGCACGATTCGAAACACGATCCTATCGGACCTTTCTGGACAAGCTTCGCAGCTACATCCGTAAAGCCAGAGTAACGTTTACGTATAAAGAAACTTGGCTTTTTGCATTTTTCAATTCGTAATACTTGGCGTTGTTCGATTAGGGAGCCATGAAATGCACTCTCATTACACTGCCTCCCTGTCGTTGTTGTTCCATGCTTGTTTTCTTCAATTTCATCCCAATTTATATTATGTAGATAAACGTAGATCCTGAGAGATTCAATACTCACGTGCCCGCCGTTCCTCTCACCATGCTGCGAGGATTTAAACTTCCTGGAAACTCCACAAATATTACCGCGCTTGGCTTTGTGCAAAATGTTGCGTTTGTAGAAACATCTGCAATGTTCCAGGTATTGCAAGATTATTAATACGAAGCTCGCTTGCTGAGTTCCAGGCACCTTATCGTGCGTATCTAGCCTCTAACGCCGAACGCGTTTAACGGGATGTCGCCATCTACGAACTGTGCAGCGAAGTAGAAGTTGCCGAATTTACCATTTAAAGAACAGCGTTACATAGTATAATTACTAGAGAGATCTGTGGCGATAGTGTTTACGGCAGCAGCAAGCAGGGGGATTTAGCCAGCTTGGCATTAGTGGGTAGTTCATGGATTTGACGTGGTTTGGCTTCAAACGGCTTCGTGCCTTTGCAAAGCGATAATTTCCAGCAATGTCATCATCATCATCATCATCATCAGCCTATATTTTATGTCCACTGCAGGACGAAGGCCTCTCCCTGCGATCTCCAATTACCCCTGTCTTGCGCTACCGTATTCCAACTTGCGCCTGCGAATTTCCTAACTTCATCACCCCATCTGGTTTTCTGCCGAGCTCGACTGCGCTTACCTTCTCTTGGTATCCATTCTGTAGCCCTAATGGTCCATCGGTTATCCACCCTGCGCATTACGTGGCCTGCCCAGCTCCATTTCTTCCGCTTAATGTCAACTAGAATATCGGCTATCCCCGTTTGTTCTCTGATCCACACTGCTCTCTTCCTGTCTCTTAACGTTGCTCCTAAGATTTTTCGTTCCATCGCTTTTTGTGCGGTCCTTAACTTGTTCTCGAGCTTCTTTGTTAACCTCCAAGTTTCTGCCCCATATGTTAGCACCGCTAGAATGCAATGATTGTATACTTTTCTTTTCAATGACAGTGGTAAGCTCCCAGTCAGGATTTGGCAATGCCTGCGGTATGCACTCCAACCCAATTTTATTCTTCTGTAAATTTCATTCTCATGATCAGGGTCCCCTGTGAGTAATTGACCTAGATAAACGTACTCGTTTACAGAATCTAGGGGTTGACTGGCGATTCTGAATTCTTGTTCCCTTGCCAGGCTATTGAACATTATCTTTGTCTTCTGCATATTAATCTTCAACCCCACTCTCACACTTTCTCGATTAAGCTCCCCAATCATTTGTTGTAATTCGTCGCCATTGTTGCTGAATAGGACTATGTCATCTGCAAACCGCAGGTTGCTGTGATATTCGCCGTTGATCCTCACCCTAAGCCTTCCCAGTCTAAGAGATTGAATACTTCTACTAAGCATGCAGTGAATAGCATTGTAGAGATTGTGTCTCCTTGCCTGACCATTTTCTTGATAGGTAACTTTCTACTTTCCTTGTGGAGAACCAACGTAGCTGTGGAATCTTTGTAGATATTTGCTAAGGTACCTCCCTCATGACTCCGACAATTTTCAGCAATGTACGGTGCTCTAAATAATTAAATAAACATAATAAATTTGCCCTACGGCTTGAGTCGAACTCTAGCACAGAAGCCTTACGCCACGGACTGATGCGTCGACAAGTTGCGTAGTTAAATTAATCGTTAAAGAAACCCGGACGGTATAAATTAATCCGGAGCCCTACACAACGGCGCCGCTCATAGTCTGAATCGCTTGGGGAGCTAGGTTAAAACCTGACATTCCACAATCCTAGAGCCTGTTTCTGTATGGGGAAACATTTTAAATAAGAAAATGGGAAAACGCGCAGTGACGTTTAGCGGCTGTTATATCTTGTTAGTGCGCAAACAACCATGCAACCGAGCCCCTAATATATATGTGCATCAACGCGCACTGGCACTATGTATTATGTAAAACTAACGAGCCCAGCAGGTGGGCGTAGTAGCGTGCTGAGCTTGGCTACGGCGGCGCAGGAAGAAGCTTCATATCGGTAAATAAACGTTCTTACCCGATAAACTGAAGGGATGGTAATCCTGCCCATCAGATTCTGCATATAATCTGTATCTGGAAGATATGTAGAGAGTTTAGTATTGCAGATGTATGTTCTATTTTCAAGATAGATGCAGCATGCTTATACAATGTGCGATATGGCTTAAAATCTTGGTAATATTACATTTTGTGTAATTAGAAAAGCCAGAGTTTAAATCTTACACCGAAAACAGGAATTACTACACAGCACGCGTTAAAGAACATGAACATTTTCTCTTTTTCTATGCTGCAAACTTCTAACCGGTTTATGCGGGAATGAACAGACCAAAGGTAAGAAATTGCGAAGAAATAAATGAGTCTTAAGGTCATTGAAATTTTAGTCATTGAAATTGCGGGAATCTAACTCTTCGTAACTGTTTTGCTATACATACTGTGGCAGTCATTTTTGCCGGCGTGCATTACAACTGCCCCAACAGTTTAAATACAGGCTACATTAATGGACTGGAATCTAGGAACCTAATTTGCTTACAACAAGAGTGCTATACCGATATAATATTTGTTAAGTTCAGCAACAAGAATTTTCTATGGTGTCATGACAATACGACAGTTGTATCATTTAAATATACTAGTGCTAAGGTAGCGTACCTAGTATACAATCTTCTTTGTAACCGTGGGAGGCAACATGCCTCCTGCCCAGACTTTTTTAAGAGAGGCTTTGGCACAACAAAATGATGTGTGCATGCAAACATGGCCTGATAGATTCGATCGCACGCATGATTCTTTCGTCCCTAAGTGGCTCCATAAAATGCTTGGCCCAGTTTTCCCATTCTTTTCTTGCGGCAGCTATTGCTTTCTTTGAGACGCTGTGTTAGGCTGCAATCTCTATTGGCCCATTTTTCTTGTCAGATGGAATGTGACATTACTGCTACGACAATATTTAAATGGGGCCTAAACGAAAAAAAATGCCAGTCACTTTAGCATACACCAAAGACCGTGAGAACAAAAGTGTGCGCGCTCAAGAGACATTCATTAGGTTCCTTGACATTTTCAATGGAATGCGTTGTGAATTCTTATTACTTGTTTTCGACCGCCAAAGTTTGTGGGTCGAAGTGCCCTAACTGACTATGCCTTAATTAACTCGGCCCTAATTAACACAAGAGGTCATGGGTTCGATTCCCACCGAAGGTCGTATAATAGAGTGCCTGAATTAACGCCATCTTAATTAACTTTGCCTTTTCTGACATGATGAGCGGCATCGGAGTCAGCTGTGACGAAGTTGACGATGAACGCGACAGTAGTGGCCCAATGGCGAGGGGCCAGGTGTGGCCCGATGAGCTGCATCGGAGCCAGGTGTGGAAGATGACGAAAGCGTGAGCAGTGGCACGAGCGCGTCTCTGCACGAGGCGAGCTCACATGATCTTTAGCGAAGTAGTTCTACTACTCCAGGTACAAACCCAGAAAACGCCTGGTTCCGTAAATCTAACCTTCAAGCTCAGCCAAGGTGAAATTGGGACTTGACCTGTCACTACCGGCGGCTGCTGCGTGGAACATATGGGTGCCCATATCTTGAAAGAGATCTGTGATCTGTACAAAGTGCGCCGAGTACTAGCAGTTTCGTATGCGCTGTGCTTTCGACGCTTAATTTGCGTTGAAGCGAGATGCAGCACGAAGGTTAATTCGCTCGCTGCTGCTGCTGCGCCGAGGATGATCTGTGTGTTGTGGTGAAATTGTAGATGCGGTAGTTGTTGACGGTGCCTATAGCAGCGTCTGTGTCCTTTCCCAAAGCAAGCAAAACCGTTCTATCACTCAAAAAAGTTGGTTTAACCGTGTTCAATTATGGCAAATTTATTTTGTACTGCGTGCCGCGGTTTCAAGGCCATCGTCTGAGGAAGAATTTAAGGCTTTCGCCTTCAATCTGTGTGCCATGCATTGGATGCACCTTAAATAACTCCAGGTAGTCAATCCGAAATCACCTACTACGGCGCGCTTTATATCATCCATAGGTTTCTCAAGTAAACCCGCATAATTTATATCTTAGTTACCAATCAGTAAACCACGTAAACACGTTTATATTATCAAGTAACTGGGCAGAATAATAAAATTAAGCTCAGATCTTACACATGGCCTGAATATATTTCGTACAGCTTGGCCTTATCTATATTTCGTAAGTCCCTCACGAGTGGCTCCCTAGTCGTCAATTTGTGTCAATTATGGACAGCTGTGTGATTTTCCCTTATCTGGAGTTCCTGTTTCTATTATTAGCATGCAGCGTTCTGATACATGATGTACTCTGGCAATTATAGGGGCACATCAGGTGAATTTGCGCCGCCGTCGTCGCCGTTTCCGTGAAATCCCCCATAAAGTACGAGTGCGATAAGATAAGCACCTTGGTACCATTTATTTCAGGTACGAAGGAAAGCGTAAAAGGGTGATCCCAGAAGGTCGGTGTCTGGACAGGCGTTCTTTTCCCGCTCGCCCAGTGTTATTTGTGAAGGGGGGGGGGGGCAGATGCGTTTCATATTCGAGGTAATTTGCGGCGAGTACGAAGGCTACAAGAGCCGAGATGCATTGTGGCTTCGTGTGCACTGTGTTCTCGTGTGCCTAGTGTTGGAGGTGGCGTAATCTCCGGTTCCGAAGATGCGTTAAGGTAAAGGCTGCACGAGGCGTTCGCTCGCCGCTGCTTACACTATTCAACACGTCAGCGTTCTGACAACGCAATTCCGCGTCCATTTCCCACCGTGGTTGCTTAGGGGCTATGATGTTGGGCTGCTAAGCACGAGGTCACGGGTTCGAATCTACGCCACGCGGCCACCACATTTTGATGGGGGCGAAATGGTAAAGCGACCGTGTAATTAAGTTGAGGTGCACGTTTAAGAACTCCAGGTGCTCCAAAATATTGCGGAGTCCCCCAATACGGCGTGCCTCATAATCAGATAGTGGTTTTGGCGCGTAAAACCTTATAATAATTATTTAGTCATTGGCCATTAAGTAAGATCTGTTCATGTCAGCCTGTGCGCGCGTGACACTACACGTTACACCACTTAGTTCGTAAGCGAATGACTACTGCAATATACAGACCCAATAAAGCTAGTTAACTTACTTCGTACAGCTGTTCATTGATTTGCCATCGGAATCGATGCGTCAGCTTTAGGGTGAAAGGGCTAATTTGTTTGCTTACTGCAAACGTTTTTATAGCAGTAAAAACATAGCGGTGAAATTTTGGTAATACATTTTCCCTAGAATGGTGTATACAACACTGGCGTCATTGCATGGAATTAATGAACTTCTGAGAGATGGCCCACTCAGCCTCTCCAAGTATTCTTGCTCACACTACAACTACGCAACTCAATATTGCTCAAGCAGCATGCGTCACTCTACTTCTGGAGACACACACAAAAATTGGATGAAAGGCGATTCAACTTACGAAATAGATTTTGTATTTTACAGCACTCCCATTCATTTCACTTATTTTTATGTTCATTACGTCAGCTAACGCTCTAGGCTCATACAGTACGAGTGCAATATTTCATTTACCATATACCTCAAATTTTTCACGTTAACAATGTGATAACTCATGTTTCTTTTCCTTTTCTGATTTTGGTATTGACAATAAAAGTTCAGCTACTCAAATAAAAAAAAAACTGTTATTTATTTGATGTGCTCGATATCCCAGTTTAAGTGAGAATAGCTGTGCTTTGCTTGCTCTTATTTGCATCTGGAATAAGTCAAGTGCTAACGCGAAATTTCCCTCTTACGAGACATCTTTTTTGTTTATCAGTCTTCTACTGATGAGGAATTGCATAAAGAATACATGCTGCAATTACATATGCAGTATAATGAAAGCAAAAGGATACACAGTCGCTTGCGTGGCTTAGTCGTCAGCCCTAGCCGCCCGGTGTCTATTGCTATTCCTTCTGAACAACAAGGTGAATAATACGAAGAAATTTTAATAGTACATACCCGGAAGCGTGATAAAGAATAGAGTTGTTGGAAGCATTTCGCGATATGGCGTATTGTGTCATGTTTTCCAAAGTTTTGTCGCCATTAATGGACCCATTTGGAAAAAAAACCAGCCAATCGTCCTTCTGAAAGTAATATTAGTTCGAAATTGCGATTCAAGGTTTGCGAAAAATTTCGAACAAACGCGCTAAAACAAAGCATTGGAACTCATAGATAAAATCAATATTGGTTTCACGCACAATGCAAATATACGTTTCAATATTCTAATAATAATACCTGGACACCCAACATACCAGTGACGTCGCTGTGGATGTATGAAAAGTGCGCATTATGTGACAGTTTTTCATAGATAAAAAATTATTCAAAATACAATTTCATATTAGGTTATTTCAATGCCACTTTTCATTATTGCTGTCTTATACTAGACCGCCTTTCTAACTAAAGTTTCAGGCTTCCTCCGAATATTATTGAATTTATAAGCAGTTATGAATGGTTTACTTAGGTAGCTCTAATATTTGAAGATACCCAATGTTTTAGGAGGCTTACTTCCCACGAACAAGTAGTAATGTTTTTCTTTTTGTTCTTAGTAAGGAAAAAGTAATGTTTTTTGTGCTACGCCTATGTCGAGTTTTTTTTTAATTAAGCATGCTCAAAAAACAATATTTCAAGTTCTTACTGAAAGTTATATTGTTTGCCTAGTCCTAGCTTCTGAATATGATGAATGCTGACTATATAACCAACAATGTCTCATATGTGCGCACTTGGGTCAGGTGCCACATTTGGGTCACTTCTCAATCAGGTGAATTGTGTGACCAGATAGCGAACTCCATGCATTCTCTGAAAAAGAAATGAAACGGCGTTTGTGTCGGGTAAGCCTGCCACGAGCCCATGCTTTGTAGTAAAGATGAAAGTGTGATATTGTCCTAATTATTGCTCCACATATTTCGGTGCTGGATGGTCCGGTCGACTGCCTTTTTCGACGAATATGTGACCTTCATTCTTCGGCAACTAAATTGAGAAAGCTACAGTCCAGACCTCTCAGTGTGTATTGGCGTCATTTACTTTTTAATTTGGGGCCTTCGTTCAGTACATGGAAAAGTGTTCCACAAAAAAGATACATTATTGAGTATTCTACAACTAGTCTCAAACTTTTCAAAATCAGAAGTGGGCCCTGTATCGGCATCTAAGTGCCGAGTGAAACGCCGGGACAGCAGTAGAAGAGTGAACGACGTTGTTTATTGAATGCGGTTAATATACTACTTTCAGGGAGAAGGAAAAGGGGGTGTGTTCGTTGATAAAGACATGGGTGTTGGTTTGGCTTCCATCAACAATAACTTGTGCGCATGCAGAAGCGCGCACACGTGCGGACACGATACAGGCCCCTGCGACAGTTTTTGTTTAAGTTGACCAATGGATATTTGTATCAAGATACCTTGAAAACCGTACTTCAAACAAAATTTCATACATGACAAACCCGCTTAATTTGCACGTGGTCACAAAACGCACAGTGCACCAATCTTTATACGTTATAGTAAGTAATGTGAAAGACCTTATTAAATGCCTTGAATTGGTCGGCACACCCCGTCGTTGAATTACAGAAGCCAGCCGCTGCATCCTTTGTTTTTGTATGACTAGCCTGTGCTATCCACACTAAACTGAAGTATTTTCCAGGTTGAAATTCATTAGAATCCTTTGTTGCCTTTTGAAATTTTTTCCGTAGAGATGGCGTCTAAAATTGATTGCCATTTAGTGCAATGTTGCAGTAATTCAATTTTCACGTCATACGACTGGATGATGCAACTTTTTCCTCAATAAGAAAAATCATCAGTTGATATTGGTAAGGGGCAACCAAGAGCGGCACCCATCAGAAGAAGGTGACTTAACGTGTAAAGGTACCATCGGTCTCGCCAGCCATCTTGTTTATGTGTCATTGTCTCTCTTGTAAATATTGTAAATGCACCTGTAAATGGTGACTACCTCAACGTAACAAATTGGTGAAGGTGCGGGGAACCCACGAGAAACAAAGCAGTGCTCTGCCGGGGGCGTCACCTCGGACAGGACAACATGGTGGACGAAACAGCACCCGTAATGGCGTGGCCCTCATCAAGGCCTATAACTCCGATAGTTATCCTGGCTCAACCGCGGGATTCAGGAATGTTCTGCGGCACATACCAGCACAACGTGGAAGACTGGATCGCAACGTGTGAGCGAGTAAGTGCCCACAACAAATGGGATCCCACCATTATGCTGGCTAACTTGGTCTTCTACCTACAAGGCACGGCGACGGTGTGGTATGACAACCACGGGAAGAGCTTAACGACTGGGACACGTGCAAACAGATGCTGAGGGACCTGTGCGGCTATCCAACTTGTCGGAATGAGCGCCGCTAAGAAAGAACAAGTGACCCTCGTCCAAACTTCCACAGAATCATACGTCTCTTACATCGCGGATGGGCTGGCTCTGTGCCGGAAAGTCGACAGCGATATGCCTGCATAAGACAAGCTTGGGCATGTGCTGAAGGTGATCGCTGATGACGCTTTTAACCTGCTCATGTGCAAAAATTGTGAAACAGTACAGGGCATCATAAAAAAGTGTAAGCGCTTAAAGCAGGCCAAGAGCCGTCGCATTGCAATGCCATTCGCACGTCTGCCGAACACAGCGGCGACATCCTCTTGTGACGACAGGCTACGAATGCAGCAACCATCATCATAAGATGACCTAACGCGGATTGTACGCCGAGAAGTTGAAGCTATGGCTCCTGCACTCCTTTTTTCCCGACCGAGTGAACCGAATAACTTGCCTACAGCACCATTTGTGCAGCGAAGACCAGCAAGACGAGCGAAGAACTCGCTAGTCTTGGAGTTCATTCTGTATGTGCCATTGCTGCTTCAGAGCTGTCTCACGCTCCTGGTCCATCGACTGGTCACCGGTATACTGCACGCTACCGAAATCCAGCCGAGTGGCTAACCGCAGACGTTCGGCCAATCTGTTTTGCCTGCCGACGTATCAGTCACGTTCCTCGCCATTGTAACAACCGTACTGTCTCTTTCTCTATGCCACCACCATTCAGCAGTTTTTATCGCCTCGAAGAGAGCCAGCGTCGTTACCAGCATCCATTAGAGCAGCAACAGCCAAACAATGACATTCTCACCCCTTCGAACTGTCCCTCGTTGTCATTCAGACGTCACTTGTCCCATTTGCCACAAGCTCGTCGACCATAGTCCCTATCGACGCAGGCTCGTCGCCCACCGTCCCCGATGCCGCCCCGACGCCATTCTACGGCAGACTAAGCGATGCATCTCCCGGAGGTGACACTGCACTGATGACTCAACCGCAAAACCCTCTGATCACTTTGCCGACCAAAAAAAAAACTTGATGGACATTATAGTCAATGGCGTCAGTGTACCAGCACTCATTGACACTAGCACGCACATATCCGTGACGATTGCCCATTTGCGCTGACGCCCGAACAAAGTTCCCGCACCCGCTGCATCACGCACCCTCCGAGTCGCCGATGGAGGAGCGCCTAACGTGCTTGGTGTGTGTACTGCCTGCATTGGCATCGGCGGGGCGCCTAACCACTGTATTGTTTTCCGTTTTCGAACAATGCCCTTACGACGTGATAGTCGGCTTAGACTTCTTATCGTCCCATTCAGCCCTCTTTGACTGCACGCCTAGTGTCATTCAGCTTGAACTACACCACGGCTGCTATAGTCCACCTATCATACCTACACGGTTATGCTGTGCCGAAGACATCCACCTGTCACACCAAGCCACTACGTACGTCACTATAATGTCGTTCCCATCTGTTCCTGACTGGGTATATGTGCTATGTCTCACACCTGATGAACAGCTTGAAAGAAATATGGCCGTTCTCCATAATGTGCTCACAGTTACTGGCAATCACAGTTCGCTCCCTCTCCTTAATTTTACCTGCTCGACTCAAATTGTTCACAGAGGCATGTCCTTGGGCGACATCTCGCCTAGTGAACGATTGAGATATAGGCTCCTGACGCCCAAATTTTCCCGCCCCTTAAAGGAACCTCCAGTTCACCGACTCTCACAGACGAACTTGGCAAGATGACACACATGAACTTCTCCATGCACAAGCTGCTGACCTCCACCGCCTCTAGAAGCTTTCCATGACATTTTTTTTTACCTTGGCGGCCGCCCTTTCGCCCAGACATCGGTGGTTAACCATTGTATTTACCCCGAAGACACTAAACCGATACGCCGCAGGCCGTACCGTATTGCCCATGCTGAACGACAAGTGATCCAACGAGAAGTCGATAAGTTGTTGACTAAAGGCGTTATCGAGCCCCGGCTTCCCCTGTTGTCCTTGTCAAGAACAGGGACAGCAGTTGCGTTTTTGTGTCCATTACAGACACCTCAACAAAATCATGCCCATGGCAGGGATGGCTACCCCTTGCCGCGTATTGATGACATTTTGGACTGCTTGCATTGAGCCAAGTACTTTTCATCCATAGAGCTCCGATCGGGCTATAGGCCACTCTCGGTAGATTACATTGGACCATGAGAAAACTGCCTTCGTAACACCTGACGGCATCTACCAACTCAAGGATATGCTACGCGGCCTTTGTTTTACCCCTGAAACCTTCTAAAGAATGATGGACTCTTTACTTCATGGCTATAAAGGGTCTACATGTTTGTGTTATCTAGACGATGTGATTGCCTTTTCACCAACTTTCGCGTGTCATCTCACCCGTCTGTCGGCCATTCTTGCTGTTTTCCGACACGCCGGCCTGCAGTTGAAGTCATCCAAGTGCCACTTTGGACGTCGTCAAAAAACAGTTCTTGGCAATATCGTAAGTGTCGTTGCCGTTCAACCCGACCCTGACAAGAATCACGCTGTCCAGAACTTTCCTGCTCTGTCTTATACCACACATGTAAGAAGCTTTGTAGGTCTGTGCTCGTATTTTCATCGTTTCGCCAAGAATTTCGCCGCAACCACCCGCCCACACAATTACTTAGTTAAGAACGATGTTACTTTCACATGGGGCCTTGCTCAAACCAAAGCCGTCTCCGCCCTCGTATGCTTGCCCCATTGCTGACTCATTATGATCCATCTGCCGCCACAGAACTTCACACGGATGCCAGTGGCCACGTAATTGGGGCTGTGCTCGTTCAATGGCAGCGTAACGCCGAGCGGTTAATCGCATACGCCAGCCGCCTTCCTGTCACCCGCCCAGAGGAATTTTTCAATTACTGAACGGGACTGCCTGGTGTTAGTTTGGGCAGTAGCTAAATTCCGCCCCTACTTGTACGGCCGTACATTTTCCGTGGTTGCCGCTCACCATGCCTTGTGGTGGCTCTCTCGTCACTGAAAGACCCCACTGGACGATTGGGCAGATGGGCGGGACGGCTCCAAGAATATTCATTTGCTGATTTTTACAAGTCGGGCCGCTGAGACCACCCTGAAAATGATGCGCATGACATCGACTCTTGCATCCTGCGCAACATCCGCACTGAACAATGAGGTGATGATTGCTTACGTGTTCTTATCGATCGTCTCAATTCTGGTCATTCGGAGCCCATGCTGCGGATGTTCGTGCTCCGCGACGACGTTCTCTGCCATAGCAGCTTACCCCCCGAAGGACCAGAATTTCTAGTCGTTGTATCACGCCATCTCCGGACAACATTTCTCGAGCAGTTGCATGATGCCCCTACATCAGGCCACCTCGGCGTTTCGCTTACCTACGACCGCGAACGGCGCCGCTTCTACTGGCCAGGCCTGTACCGCTCTCTGCACCGCTACGTTGCAGCCTGTGCGCTCTGTCAGTGCCGCAAAAAAAAGCCTGCTGTGCTGCGCGCTGGACGCCTTCACCCCATCGATGTGCCCTCAGCACCATTCTTTCTCGTTGGTCTGGATCTTCTCGGCCCTTTTTCGACTTCGAAATCTGTCAATAAGTGCGTCGTTATCACGACTGATTACGCGACCCGGTACGCGATCACGCGAGCTTTTCACACAAGCTGTGCAACTGAGGTGGCGGATTTCCTTTTACATGGCGTCATCGTCCATCACGGCGCATCTCGGTAGCTCCTCAGTGATCGCGGCCGCACCTTCTTGTCCCGCGTTCTTGAAGACCTACGCCACTCCTGCTCTGCCGAGCCACAAGCTTTCCACCGCCTACCACTCACAGACAAACAGACCCACGGAGTAGCTCAATGGCACGTTGAGAGAAATGCTGTCTATGTACGTTTCTGACGACCACATTCATGCATTGGGACAACACGCATGTATGACCTTCGCCTATAATTCGTGCCCTCACGAGACCGCTGGCTTTTCACCCTTTTACCTTCTGTTCGGTCGCCACCTACTTGGTCCTTGACACCACTACTTGCTTCCTCGACGAACACTCCCACTGGATTTGCTGAAGAGGTCTTCGCCCGGCCTCAAACGACACTCCAGATTACCGGCGCCCGCCTTACTGTGTCTGAGGCTGCACAGAAGATCCGGTACGACAGCCGACATCGGGACGTTCGATAACCTCCTGGCTCCATTGTCTTCCTATGGACACCATGTCGCCGCATCGGCTTGTCTGAAAAGCTGCTGACGCGCTTCACAGGGCCCTTCGCGATATTGTGTCAGCCTGGAGATGTGAACTACGAGATCGCCGCCGGACTCGCGTGCCTCCACTGATGTGCATGTGTCCCGGCTGAAACCTTACTTTGCCACGAGTGCACATGCATTATAGTTAGCGCCAAGACGGCACCTTTCAGGCGGGGGTTATGTTAGGGCACAACCAGGAGTAGCGCCAGTTAGATGTAGACTTTTTTACGTGTATATGTAAAATCGGTTTCCCCAGCCATCTTGTTTATGTATCGTTGCCTCTCTTATATACTGTAAAAACACCTGTATATGTGACACCCGCAACGTAACAATTTTTATATTGTAGTAATATATTAATATTGCTATATTATACCAATAAATCCGTGCACAATCTTTTCTTTTTCTACGCAATGAAAATACGCAATTACGCAACTCGCCACAATTTCCGGACAGCAATCTTTAAAAGCCTTGTTTTCCTTTAAAAGAAGAGCTAGGCCTGATTAACACCGAACGAAGGTCATATATTTCTAAAGCTAAAAAAAAAGATACATCTTCAACTGCCCATAAAGGCAGCGTACAGATGCTATACCCTTGTCTTACCTGCATTGTGCTGTTTACGTTGAATTTTACCATTACTGACTGGTTATTAAAATATTCTTGAGCCTAGAAAAGAGAAACAGATAGAAAAAGCAATAGACTTTTAAATGCGTCCGTCTGTCAATCTATAAAGTCAATCAATCTATAAAACAGAATAAATCCGAAAGAAGCAGTTCACGCAGAAACTCCTTTGAGAGTTAGGTATTCTTATGCATTGTGCCACTTGCTCATCTACACGCAGCCCGGTGTCATTATCAATGATATGAAACTTGATCCGTCCAGTGTAAACGATAGCGCTGCGGCGACACGCGCTGCTGCGGCCGTCGGCACAACGCGAATTGATGACGCAGGCAAACTACTGCTGGTGGCGGCGCCAGGAGTGCTGATGATGTTCCGATCATTATAAGTCTTTGTGGTCTTTTAGCACCTTGCCCATCCGCGTCGAGCCATAATAATTCGTTATCAACCATACTCCGGCAGCGGCTGTGTAGGGCACGCCGCACACGCCCTAAATAAAAAGCGATCTACGGTGGGTTCTAGCCGTTCGCGTTGAAGTGAGCGGATGCACGAAGGTGGTTCCACTCGCTGCTGTGGGCCCTATCTTGAAAGCAACCGTATTACGTGAGGGACGAATGGAGGGGTTTCATCGTTGGGTAAGCATAGACATGCTTACGCATTTAAAAACATTAAAATGGTCGCGGGGGTGAGTTTCGAGCCTACGACCCCATGCTCAGATCTGTCAGATGAATGTCAGATGAATGATGATCTGTCAGATGAATGATGTTCAGCTGAGTCTTAAACACTCAGCTGAACATCCACGCGAGCATAACGTGAATATATATGAACCATATGAATGCGCTGTACCGATTGTACAAAACAATAGTCAAAGGAGAACAGTTTCTATGAAGCTTTGTTGAAAGATTGAAAAACCAACTCTATTACCAGATGTTGAGCCGACTGGGAGCACTGTAGACATTAGAAAAATTCTGAATGTACAAACACGCCACATCCCCGAAGAGTTTGATGACCTCGGCATGGACTTTCCGCTGAGGTGTTTCTTCACCGACCAAAACCCCACCGATCTAAGGGGGCTAATTGCGCTTCGCGTCACGTAACACTGGCAGATAAGTAGTCAATGAGTTGATGAAGATAAGTAGAGATGATGGGTTATATGGGTACACATCACTGTTGATAAGGGTTCAACGAAGATGGATAAGGTGCTAAAGAATGATAAGGGCTTACAATAATTCGAGCAATTCTAATAAAGTTGATAAGTACCGATAAGGGTTAATAAGGGAAGGATCGAGTTTGATAAGGTTGATAAGAATCGATAATTGTTGTAAGGGTCGCATCATGCACGATAAGGTTGATAAGAACAGATAAGAGTTGATAGGAATAGGATCAATTGCGATAAGGTTGATAACGACCGATAAGGGTTGATAAGGGTGCGATCGAGGCCGATAATGTTGATCACAACTAATGAGGGTTGATATAGGTCGGATTTTATCCGATAATATTTATAACGACCGATGCAGTTGTTGTTTATATTGGTCGGATCAAATGTCATAAGACTGAAAGTCACACCGGGCTGTGGGGAGATAAGCTATTGGCACAATGCGTACGCATACTTAAAAAACTCCACTGGAGTTTCAGCGCGTTACTTCTGGAATTTTTAAATGTGCACTTCTTTTGCACATTTCGCCTGCAGCAAAAGGGCGTCCACGTCAGTCTCCTGCTCCCGTCTATTGATATATAGTGTTGCGCAATGTGGCTGAGTGTCCAGGCAGCACCTATAGATATCGTATACTTAGTGCAGGAGCTCTATAGTGTTCAAGTAAATGTCGCTTCTTCAGTACAAGAAAAAATTGAGAATGATCGCATCCACTATTGCAGTAGCCTTTCGTTTGAAGTCCACCAAAATGAATGGGCATGGACTTCTGCCACATAAATTTTCAATTACCTTTGTTCTCAGCATTCATTGAGGAGAGCAAAGTTCCTGAAGGACCATTCTTATCTTGAAAGAACTTGGAAGCTTTTCCGTACATTTTCTCCGTTCAATAAACGGCATGTTAAAAACCAAATTCGCAGTGTATAATTCCGCCAGGCTTCAATGGTACATGCAATGCTGATGGGAGTGCTACCATACTCGCTATATTCTTGTCAGTACTACAGCCAGGGTACTGCAATTTGCAGTTGGTTGGAGCGCTATTCAAACGGAGTTTTGGTGTTTGCTTGTTGCATCTCAAATGGAAGCTTATCGATCGCCTTGTAGCAAATATATTTTACATTCTCAGTCCTAATCAAAGCAATAGACATGCAAATCTATAATTCCGTTTTGGTGCACGTTTAACTAAACATATTAGAACAGTGCATTAAATATATATATTTTGGATGAAAGATATTTTTTGCTTTTTTCTCCAGTTACCATAAACGCTGTCTCCTGAAATACCTTCGCATTTATCAGTTCGACAGCAGCTAATACTTAGTGGATAATTTGCGCTTCATAATGCTTACTACTATTATTTACATGTCTAGCCTCTTGACGTTTTTTTTTTCATCTTTCGCAGCAAATAAGTGACAATTATTAGCCCCAGAAATAAACCTTTTGCAATAACAATACTCTTCCAGTGCCTCACAGTTTGAAAGCAGTGGGTTTATAATATATTCGATAACATTCGGAACACTGGTGCCCACAGCTGGTAAGTCGGACGGTTGTGCGTTCGGTGGGACAGCGATGGATGGCACCACAAGAGCCACTGGTTTCACAACACTGATGCTGGGCGCCACTACTTTGCGTTTGAAGCGCGCAGGTTCCAGCTGGAGTTCACTCGCTTGCACAGATAATTGTGAGTGCTGCGGTGCGGCCACATTAGTTAAAGTATTTTGTTCCGTACAAGGAGCCCGTGCAGTTTAAAATTATTTACTCCACTTGACCTTACCGTGAGGTCTGCTGTCTTAAATGTAACTATGTTGGCGCTACGACTACGTGTTCCGTTTCAAAGCTAAGTATAATTGTGCATGAAATATTCCGTTACGCTTTGCATACATATGGCAAGGAAGGCTGCTTTTTTGCTGCGTTTACATTTAAATAGTCCAGATTATAACGTTTTTCAAGTGGAACACAAGAACGACAAAAGTGTATTTCTTAGTTTCTTTCAGTCAAGCGGTGGCTAAGAGTGGTTTGAGCAGGGCAGTGCATGTTTACATTACGTGTACGTTCACTAGACATGTCGGCGTCATATCCATGGCGCAACGCTGTAACTGATCTGTGGTACTGTTTTGGGGTTTAGGAGGTGGGTGCACCAATGTTTGGAATGTCAACAATTGCTTGTTCTCGCAAGTTTGTATCATACCATGCCAACATGGTAGTAACAAAATAATTCACCCCGAAACTGCTCTGGGAGTTGTCTAAGTATGCGTAAGCATTGTGCCATTTGCTCATCTTCATCCAGCCCGATGTCACTATGAATCTTATGAAACGTGATCCGACCAGTATAAACGACAGCGCTGCCGCGACACTAACTGCTGCGGACGGCGGCGCAAGGTGAATTGACGCATGCAAAATGCTGCAGGTGGCGCCATCTGCGCTGATGACATTCCGATGATTATAAGCTGTCATCAGCCTTTAGCGCTTTATCTATCGACGTCTGACCATTAGAAACCGTGATTAATCGCACTCCGGCGGCGGCTGCGTAGGCACGGCCGCGCAAGCCCTATCTTGAAAGCGATCTGTGATGGGGACTGTGTGCGCTAAGTGCTGATAACTTCGTGTTCACTGTGTTCTCCCAGCTTAGTTTAATTGGCGTCCAGGGATATGAAAAACAAGTCTGGGCTAACCGCGCGGTTGTATTCATCGCGAATCCTGGCTCTCCTATTAGTGCACTTGTCGCGATCTCATCCCTCTACAAACATTTCCTCAAAGCTGGCTCTGTCTGCTACCAGAGGCGCCGGAATGTTGTCCTCTTCGATGAAGGATTTCAGATTGCGGTTCTGGCGCACGTGAAAGCTCGTCCTCAAGCAAGTACCCATCTGATTTTCCGAGACTAAGGTCCAGTGCGTACACCATGTGGAAGGTATATAGAAAAGTCACAGGTAGCAGCCTCATCACGGTTGCCTTCTTCAAGATCTCACGAATGCCGACTTCGAGAAAAGTGTGGAATTTCGTTACTGGGCCCTCATAAAAGAACAGGATGAAAAATTCCTCCACGAGGTACTTTACCAGATGAGACAAACATTTTTCGGGACGGCAATGTCAACACAGCCATGCATACCACTGGTGTAAGTAAGACACCGCGTGGTTTAGACAACAAAATTACTAAATACGATGGTCTGTGAGCGTATAGAGTGGCATATTTAGAGACCTAATTATTGCACCTTACATTTTTGAAGGGTATCTCAACGGAATGAACTACATAGAAAAGATACCGCGATGGGGTTGTTGAGAAGCTTGCAAGCGAAGTCCCACTAGGAGACCCAGGCTTGCATCCACATGGTTGCAGCATGATTTCGGGATGCGCAAGGGCGTGGCTCGATACAAACTTTCCTTGTGGATCGGGCGCTTAGGCTCCAAGTATTGTACCAGAAGACCTCCTGAATAGACGCTGCTTGACCTTTTCCTCTGGGGCTATGGTAACAGCCAAGTTTACATTACAGAATCAAACAGCCTTGTGGACCAGAAGCAATGAATCGCCGTGGCATGTGGCGATATTCGCCCAGAAATGATGCGCAGTACTGTGGACATTATGAACAGAAAGTTCATGCTGGGTATCGGGGCAGGATGAATGCATTTCGAGTATTTTCTATAAAGTAGCTTTTTATGTTTGTTTCCAATTAAATGTGACCATACTTTCGGTGCTTACAATTGGTTAGCAAATAAATTAAACCCGTTTGTGTCGGCACTAAAAAGTTGTCCTTTCTAATCTGTATAGCAGCCTATCTCTTACGAAAAAGTATCTTGAAGTGAACGTCGTTAAGCCTGTGAGTTATAAATCTACAAATAGTTTCATTGGTTGCAAGTAGCACTATACTATGAACAAAGGGTGGATTACAAAGTCGAAGCCTGACTTTTGAACATGTGGTCACTTAAACCTATAACGACGTCAACTATAGGACGTCAGAAAAATAACGTGCAAACATTCAGTCCCTAAATATCCGATACGAAACTTCCACAGACTAACTTATTTGCCAGAACCGCAATCTCGAAATTTTCATCCACGACGAGGCCTTTCCGACGCCTCTGGTAGCAGACGAGCCAGCTTTGACGAAGTGCTTGTAGAGAGATGAAATTGTCATAAGTGCAGGGACTGGTAGGCAGTGGTTACAATACGAAGACAACCACGTGGCTAGCCAACGTTAGCCAGAAGCAATGAATCGCTTCATTGCAGCGCTCGCCACGACCATTTCCATATTTTCCTTCCCTGCGTAACATAAACTTTCAGGGGCAACCTTTGTGGCATTTTCTGCTGCATGCACACAGCGTGAAATAGTCGCACCTATTTTACTCTTCAAGCAAGAAAGAATCAAATAAGCAACAGTCGTCACGCGCGAAGTATTATAAGCGCTCCGCTTGTGCCCCACAGATGACTTGCCGTTTTACCCGACAAGATTCTGCCTCGACGCGCGTTTATTGAAATTTCGCCACTCCCTTCGTCCCCGGGCGTTTCTATCTGACGTAACACAATGGCTGCCTCTCCTGCGTCCCGGTCATGCTCGGGCTCAATACTGCCTGGATTTGGCCTTCATTTTGGATGATAAATATATCGAATTACGTGTGGTTTTTGGATCTCTAAAAATGGGCATGCCATAAATTGTGATTTTTACAATTTTTTTTTGTATGAACAACTGTCCCAAGTTATATTGTAAAAATTGTAAATGAACAAGTTCTTGTTAATTTATCTTTGTAGTGGCAAAGTATTTTCGCCTTCACGTATAGAGCTGTTCTGCGAAGACGACAGGTGTTCCACGGACATAGCCATCTTATATAAAAAAAATCTGTGTTGCCTAAAAACAAGCACGTTTAGACAACCGCTTTTTCAAGCACAAAAAATAATATTGCGCCACCGTTGTGTTTTCTAGCTTTCATGTTGAAGAACTTCGGACGAGACCCATAAAGAAGTTGATGTGCCTTCCTTTATGCAAGAGACCCTTTCCAAAAAGATTATGCTGCGTTGTCCTTCGTCACCCAAGGGGAACGCACTTCCGATAGATCTCCCCTTATAAAAGTCCCTTAGTGTGCTCACGTCTTTAGCATAGTACCTTTGTTCTAAAGGGTACGCCAGTGCGGCTGATGACCTTTCATCATCATCATCATCATCATCATCATCATCAGCCTATACTTTATGTCCACTGCAGGACGAAGGCCTCTCCCTGCGATCTCCAATTACGCCTGTCTTGCGCTAGCGTTGATGACCTTTACGGGCAGCTTATAGGACGCCTTTGCGGCCAAATACTGCTGCACGTGTCTTATCGTGATTTGCCATTTTCAATTCTCGGCTTAAGAAAGCTTTACTTAGGCGAATTCCCTGAGTGTATATGATATTTATTCTTTCTCTTTTTGCTATGTGGTTGAATTGCGCATAGCAGCCAGCATTTCTCACTATGCCCCGTCAGTCCAGCGCTTCGGTATCAAGTGCGACACTGTTCCCATAATAAGGCACTGCACTGTACGGTGGCTCCCAGTGAAGTTTGCTTTGTAATGAGCATGCAGCTGTATTTCTTTCCTTCCGCTGTTGATACTTGTATTATTTTTTACTTGCTGAATTTCATGAGTGACACGCACCT
Organism: Dermacentor silvarum; assembly: GCF_013339745.2. Classification (NCBI taxonomy): domain Eukaryota; kingdom Metazoa; phylum Arthropoda; class Arachnida; order Ixodida; family Ixodidae; genus Dermacentor; species Dermacentor silvarum. The sequence continues at coordinate 87,894,679 of NC_051162.1, forward strand.
AAATAAATGCAAATCAATGAGTTCTTCTTAATTAGTCTTTGCAGAGTAACAATAACTTGGATTGGGTGCTTTAGCTTCTCTTTGAAGGGTTTTAACTTTTTTCACAAGTACATGCAGGGTGTCAGCGAAACTGCAAGGGCACTACGCACATCGAGTCTGGCTTAATAAAGATGGAATGTTTCGCAACAAAATTGTAAATAATGCTTCTGCATGAGGGTTGATGCCACCATTCTTGCATCCTCCATTCTTTGCACCACTCAGACAAATGGAGCACGTCTATAATACTCAGAAGCACTACTATGTGAAGGTAGACCAGCTCAGTTACGCCAGCTCGAGGGACGTAAATGCATGATGACGAACTTGTAACGCACCACTCAAGTACAGTCCTCACGCCCTACAATAAGTCACAAGCGCGCAAATTTTTTATCTTTTTTATCTTTTTTTTTTCTATCAGGAGATACATTTTATGCAGGTAACATGCAATAATGTGTACTCCACGGCTGTGTCAGGACGTCTCAAATGGTTGCAATATCAAAAATTCCGCTAGTGAAAGAACAAAAACTACGCAATTCTACCTGAAGAGTCAAATTGATAAGGTAGGCTGTTATGTTCCCGCCAGGTCTTTTTTCCATGAACCTGTCTGTAGTAGCTGCTGTCGTAGAATAGAGAGGCGTTTACAATGACCCCCTCTCCAATTTTCTGCCGGTTCTCAACTGAAAAAAAGAATACTTATTTTAGTGTTATGAACAATGGTTCAATTTCATCGCACAATTTGTTCTACAGAAATCTATTTAAAATGATTTCATCCGGCCGTAAGAATATCACATCGTGACAAAAAGCAAATCACGTGATATAGTCAGTCTCATATATGATGTCATATCGTCGAGGTCGATCACGTGATAACATTTATGAGACTAACTGGTAGTTAAGCATAACAACCAGTTCGCGGTTAGAAAAATAGTGGATTCCTCCTCAAGAAGGAGCAACTCTATATTAGGTATCGGTGGCATCATGAAAAAAAAATCAGCGAAGCTTTAAGATATGCTCAAAAGTATACAGTCATTTGCCTCAGTAGTTCTGACATATCTGGAGAGAACGTGGCATCTTGTTGATGTGCGTTGTGCGTTGGCCAGCACTCGGCGTGTAAGTGCCTCATGTTCCTTGGTATTGCCAATATTGGCTAATGACTGCTTTACTTTTCCGTCGGTGGCCCTATTTCACCGACCAGATCCCAATATCGCTTGCTGCGGTCTTCTTTAATTACCCATCTTTGGAAGATTGACTTCATTTGTTAAAATAGGCACCACCATCTGTATGTCATTGCCACACATTCTATTTGAAATTTTGAAACTTTTCTTGGAGCGAGATCACTGTGTGTACATTTGCGCTGATGTATTATTGTTACTCGAATTGTACAATTTGCCGTGAAAATGTGAAGAATTCATGCAGTAGTACATTTGGTGCAGTTAATAAACTGCAGTGTACTGCGAAATCTTTAAAGCGACCAGAAGTACTTCAAAACTTTACATACCAGTTTTACCGGTCTCCGAAAAAATAGATTTTCCAGAAAACTTATATAAACAAAAATGTACCAAATGTGAGCGCGAGTACGAGAGCAAATATTTAGGCGTGCATAAATTTGGAGTTCACTGAAAATTGCCAAACCCACGTTTTAGGCTTGTTCTGAGGCGTTATATAAAAAGCTATAAATGCTTCCCCACTTTAAAGGGAAGAGGAACATCGGCACATACATCATATTCAGAGGAAATAGACGTCTCGTTTTGTCTGACGCGTACCCAACATTAAAGTGTGTAGGGTAATTCTATGCATTCAAAACAGTAACAATATTTGCCGTGGCACAAATACAAATGCCACTGATATTAAGTTTAGTCAACATGGGCGAAACGCTCTTGCATTTACAGCCTTTGTAAAACCTTCTTTACTAAGTACTAGGAAGCGTTACGTGGCCTTTCACGCTATATTTTCGGGGTCCAGAAGGAATCTTACGTTACACAAAGTTCATAGTCAGCGAAAGTAAGAGATGTTCTTCATTGAAAGTGCATGTGAAATTCAGAGTGTTTCGAATAATCACGACCTGCTCAATAAATTACGTATTAAAGCACCCGGAGCGTTATGAGTGTTGCGAGTGGCGTCAAATTTATCCTGCTATCCTGGCATAACTACCCTTGCCAACGATAACGAATTTAGCGATAATAGGGGGAGACTATATGAAATCCTTGTGCGAAGCTTAGCGCGTATGACTCAAATAACGTTTTCGCAAAAATTTAGCAGTGCTCATAAAAGGTATATTGCCATATATGATGTCTTCTCTAGTTATCCGAGCGAACTCTATAGTGTGCAAAGTTTGATGAAAATAAGAAAGACGTTACCTTTCAAAGTGTTTTGGTTAATTACGGTCTTTTCAATAAACAACGCATTTGAACACTCCGACGCATATATGGTTCAGTTTTTTTAGCAGAGCAAAATTTAGCATCTCGTGATAGGATAATTACAAACTCCACCAAGATCAGGCAAATCAAAAATGGTCAGAATACCGTGGCAAATCTTTGGGCGAGGTTAAATGCGTGGGGACGACGTTACTAAGAAACAAATAAAGTTTCTACAAAAGGTTGTCTGTGACTTCTGGGACAGTATATTGCTCAAACACGGTCATGTTTTTACGTGAAATATGTATACTCTAAGTGGTTTAAACTGCGACTACTATAACCGAGAATGCGGATTCGCACGATGTCGTGTGCACCGAATACATGTGTTTCTTTTTTTAAGTTCTTACAAAACCCATTGCGATGTGTATTATCCCTGTTGGGGCATCAATTTCGTTGTTCCGTTGGCGAAATTTTATAAGCGTGGGAGTAAACTAAGATACGAAGATTTTTACTCAGAAGCTTGTGCATATATCGAAAGAGTTGGACTCGTTCCCCTGACACGGCTTGCTGTCATTTGGGACCGATTCACTAAGACCAACATAAACAAAGTAGACAGGGTTCAAAAGAGGGCTGTTCGATACATATATAATAATTACCGACGTACATCAGTAACGCATCTTTTAATCAAAGCTGGTCTGCCGACAATAAATGAGCCAAATCGTTCTACAAGACTTAAATTCATGTACCAAATAATTAAAGGACACTACAGAACTGAACTCACCCATTTAATTCATTTTTCGTCTGGGTATGCGACCCGACAACGACATCAGCTAGCTTTAACTGCTTTTCACATCCGTAATAACGTTTTAAATACTTATTTCTTCCTCGAACTATTACCGATTGGAGTAACCTCACTAACAATGAACTGCTGCAACCGTCACTGACCTTATTCACACAACGTTTTACCTAGTGTGTGTCACTGCATTTAATCACTTTGCTGTACTATTGTGTATTTTATTTTTGCTGCTTGATATCTTGTTTAAATGTTGTATTACTGATGCTGGCTGCAGAGCTTCAACCTGCACCCTTATTTTTTTACATTTTGCCAGTTTTGTGAAACTGCTTAATTCTTTTTCCCATCCTGCTATAATCCCTATACCGGAATTGCAGTGTCAATAAAATAAATAAAGGTAAAATAAACAAATAAATGCTTCACACAGCTTTCAAGTGACGCAAAAGGCCACAACGCAGTGTTTGACCTGTTTAAACGTTGCGTAACTGTCATCGATGCCTTAATGGCATGCCGCAGTGCACGGTGGCAAACTTTGTGACTCCTTCACGAGTGCTGAGCACGAGAAACATTGCAGGAATAACCTGTACTGAGTGCCTTTTTTGTTTGTAAAATTAGGGAAATCAAGCGCTCCTAAACCTTTCTGGATTTGTCACCTTACAATCGGAAAGTAAAGGACATTTCAGCTGTCAATATATGTTCCTTTGTAACTACGTAAGTAAGAACACTCTATACCATTCCTGGCAGATCGATGGTTTATTCGTCAACAGGCACGGGGCACGCACTAGAATGCGAATCGTTTTAGTTAATGTTCTAGGAAATGACGCCTATATCATGGTGTTCAAAATCACCTATACTACGAAAATTTCGCTTTACATCTTTAGGGACAATTTTAGCGGCCTTGCCGGGAAATATTGCGGACATTTAGGCACTTCTTTCCTTTAGCGACACGCGCTAACAAGGTTGGGATAAGGTGGGAGATGGTGTGAGACAAGTGGGTGAGATCAAGATAAGCAGCCGCATGGCCAACCAAGGTGGTTGACTGCATCCGGCAGGTAGCGTAATGTCGCCAGAAGTTATAACAATACAGCGTGGCCAGTGAGAAGCTAAAGTTACCAGGAGGGCAACATTGCATAAAAGGTTGGACAATGGCATTGAATTACAGTATCTATGGTATGAACAAGAAATGTAACTGATATGCCTACAAGTAAAAAAAAACTGTGCAGAACACATTGAGGAATATTGCCTATATAAAGAAGTAGCCGAACGCTACTCTAAGGTTTTTCGCGTAATTCAATTATTGTCGTGTTCGAAGACGCATACGTCTTGCAGGGAAAATATATTGAATAAGTATTTAGAGAACTAAGCCGTTCACCTGCACATTTATAATGGTAGTATGTGGTGCTATATATGTAGGCGAAATAACGCGTAAATATTCTAGAGCAACTTCCCTCGGAAATATTTACACCCGCATCTGTAACACATGACACGAAGCGCTCCATAGGTAAACATAGGTTGCTCTGGGGTTATATATCAGAATACCTTACGTCTATGTATGTCTACTGAGATTTATGTTTCTGACTATATATAATGAGCCTGAAGAGGTAATGAGAGTAATTAAGGGTAATAAAATGCGCATAAGAATAATTATTATGAAATTATTTAAGCCCGGATAAGATTTCGTAAGACTGCATAGTAACGAAGCCTAATAGACAATATATTAATCAGGATGAAATTACATGAGCGTACTTATGAATAGAGAAGCTGATAAAAATAATTTTTTGAAATAATTTGGCCTAATCAATCTTAATTCACAAACCTGTGTTGATTGGTTAACACAATATTGACTAAGACTGGTCAAGAATAATTAGTGGAATTTAACTGACTTAAGCCAACTTAAGAATAATTACTGTTATAATACTTAAGCCCAATCAACATTAATAAGGGTCATAATAATAATGAAGGTCATTAGGGTGGCTTAAAGGGATACGGACAGAAAAGTTGGCCGGTGGTGTTTTGCGTCTGAACAAAAGTTGAACTGTTGAAAATAACGAATACAACAAGTTGCTTTGAAAAAAGAACGAGAAACATCTTTTTTTGCGATTTTTTGTTGCACCTTGCCACCAAGCGGCCGCTGGCAGAAGCTGAAATTTGACGTCATTACACCCACCGCCGCGCGCGCGGCCAAGGTCGGCCACAACCGTCGCAGTGTTTTGGGGGTGTCGGTCCCTCGCAGAGTTTGTTTAACCCATTTCGACGATCTTCGCACGTGGCCCCTCTGAAACATTATCCCCGTCGGCGCTCCACGCAGGTGGCGCGTCTTACATGCGCCTTCCCGCGGTCGTCGCTCGGTATTGACGCATTCGTCGCGGCGGAAGGAAATGCCCAGATATTGCTGTTATAGCAGCATCGTCGATCGTGACACGCCGTCGCACACGTTTCCCAGAGACGAGAAGGTGCGTAAACTTTGGATACCTGCCTGTCAGCCATCACGCCCAGCCTGGAGACCTCTAAAAAATGACTTTATTTGCGCGGACCACTTCGTCGATTATGATTATGCAACCAGCCCAGATGGGCTGAAAAGCCTCGGCATGCCGCTCAAAAGACAACGCCTAAAGCCTGACGCTGTGCCATCGGTTTTCTCACGAAAACACAAGGCAGAAATGATCAGCGGCACGTTTGAAAAGAGGAGGTGAAAAGATGTCGGTACTATTTTCGTTTACTTTTAGCCTTGTTGAGCAGTGTGAGGACGAGGCTGGGGCGCGATGCCCGAGGCTGGGCACGCAGGCAGTAATGTCTTTAAAAATGTTGGCCAAGCAGATTAAAACAATACAAGCCTAGCGCGTGCGAGCGCGACTCACGAGATTAGTCCTACATGGCAGCGGGGGAGACCAACAAATGCTATCTAGGCAGTGTTGGGCTGCCACACACACACACAGCTCTGCTTCTCCACAGGCTAAAAGCGGGAAAAGCTGGGGAGCACGCCAGACAGGTGCTGCCATCTGTCGGGCGGCTGGCGAAGTGGACGTGAGAGTCTCGAAGGTACAGATACCTCACAGTCAGCAGTTGCTCACGCCGACAGCATAAACTACTATTCAGTCACCCATGCAGTGCTTAAGTGCCCCGGAGCTGCCTCGCCTGCGTGCGCTCTTGAAAAACAAGATTACAGAGGAAATGACAAATAATTCTTGCACAAGTGTCTTGTGCAGAGCGAAATCGCGCTACGGTTCGCGAAAACATGACCGGTACTTTCCCGGCCGCCTGCTTTTCGTCGCTTGACGCGGAAGGCTCGTAACCGTAAGCGGTAACATTTCTTGCCAAGTTGGAATGGTCCTCGTCTTCAGACGTGTACTCATCGCTGGTAGAGGCACCAGAACTCGAATCCATGCTCACGATGGTGGCGTCGGCGCGCTTCGAGTGATCGCGGCCGGCCGGCTGGCTATCCGACGAGAGAATCGTGACGTCACACCTTCCAACTCCCGCGGGTCGGGCGGCGCGGCGCGCGCTCACAAAAAGCCAAAAATAAAGCCATCGACTCAAAAATGAGCTAAGTGACTACTTTTCGGTGTAATCACACACTGAGGATTCATTTACAGCATTTTCGTAAAATTTTCAGATTTTGTGTCCGTATCCCTTTAAGCATAAAAAGGATTATTTACGCTTACACAACCTTAGCTCAATCAAAATTACTATAGGGTAATAATAAAAGATGGTTCTCTGCAAACTGAGCAGCGGCAAAGTGTGCTTACGCATTACCTGACAAGTCCAACAAAAGAGTTTCTGAAGAACTTTTATTATATTTGTGTCATTGCAGCGACGTGGGCACAAGTGTAAAATGCAAGTTTCATCTACCTCTCCATCCGTCTAGCTCTCTACCATGAGGTTATTACTTGGAGAGTGAGCGGCGGAAATGAAAAGGGCAGCATCTTTCTGAGCGATTCACCACAGCACGCAAGGCTTCAGATGCTCCAAATCACACGCGTGACACCACATGCGTCTGGTATAGGTTCAGTAGTAACAGATTTGTAACAAATGCGGCAAACGAGTCGATTGTACGAGAGCGCGAGCCCTTTGCATCAGCACCTTTGTATCGGCTGTGAAAGTCCGACCTCCGCCGACCAACCGTCCACTTCAAAAATGGGATAAAGTGCTACAGACAGCTATTCGCCGGTAAAATATTGTTACGGGGAGGCAAACACAACAGGAAAACGTACTTACAGTATATTTACAAGGCGATCAAGCGTCAACCATATGGCCGAGAGTGCGCGCCCGATCATCAGCGTCTTCTTCATCGATGCTCCTCTAGATGAATCATATCGTGACATGACCCCGGCTGCTCAAGCACCGTCACGGTGCTTGCTATGATCCAGGCGAGTGGTAAGGTTTCAGGCGGGATACGTGAACAACGTCAGTAGGTGATGAAACGGTTGGCGAGGAAGACTCGAGTGGGCCAATCTCATACGTGACATCTGTTACACGACGTAATACACGGTAGGGTCTGGAGGAGTACCGCGAAAGCAATTTTTCAGTCCAACACGCCGAGTCGGAGTCCATAGAAGAACAAGGGCACCCGGAGTATAGATAACGTCGCGATGACGGGAGTCGTAGCGGTGCTTCTGGTGGCCTTGCGATGTAATAAGGCGACGGCGAGCAATTTGGCGTGCCTCATCAGCTCGGGAAATGGCATCACGAGCGTACTCAGTTGGCAAATGGACGGCATCGGGGATGATAGTGTCAAAAGGTAACGTTGGGTTGCGGCCAAACATAAGATAAAAGGGTGAGAAACCAGCAGTATCATGACGGGAGGAATTGTAAGCGAATGTAACGAAGGGCAACGCAACATCCCAGTCTTGATGGTCAGATGAGACATACATAGAAAGCATGTTAGTAAGCGTCCGGTTGAAGCGCTCAGTCAAGCCGTTAGTTTGCGGGTGGTAAGCCGTCGTAAACTTGTGTTTTGTCACGCAGGAGCGAAGCAGGTCATGAATAACTCTGGAGAGAAAGTAACGGCCACGGTCAGTGAGGAGTTGACTAGGGGCTCCGTGATGTAAGATGAGATGATATCGTGTAGTAGGAAATCAGCAACGTGCGTAGCACAGCAGGTAGGGAGAGCGCCTGTAATTGCGTAGCGGGTAGAATGGTCCATAGCAACGGCAATCCATTTGTTTCCAGAAGTAGAGGTCGGGAAAGAACTGAGGAGGTCAAGGGCAACTCGGAAGAAGGGGTCAGCTGGGGCGTCAAGGGGCTGAAGGAAGCCAGCAGGAGGCTTAGGTGGTTTTTTTCGGCGTTGGCAGGGTTCACAAGCAGCTACGTAGCGACGAACGGAGCGGTAAAGACCGGGCCAAAAGAAGCGACGCCGATTGCGATCGTAGGTCCGGGAGAATCCAAGGTGACCAGCGGTCGGGGCGTCATGTAGCTCGCCGAGAACGCTCAAGCGTAGATGCGTAGGAACGGCGAGCAACAGTTCGCGTCCGTCCGGGTGGACGTTGTAGCGATATAACGTGTCATCTTTAAGCGCGAAGAGGCGAAGGGAAGGATCGGGCGCTGCGGAATCCAGCTTCTGAATAAGCTCACTTAAAATGGGATCACGGCGCTGTTCATCACGGATGTGGCTTAAAGCGGAGAGCGAGAGTACACATGCAGGCATGTCATCGGAGGCTTCAGGCGGATCCACGGGATTGCGGGACAAACAGTCAGCATCCCGGTGCAATCGGCCAGATTTATAAGCAACAGAGTAAGTGTATTCTTGGAGCCGGAGTGCCCAGCGACCAAGACGCCCAGTGGGATCCTTAAGCGACGAAAGCCAGCAAAGTGCGTGGTGATCGGTAGTCACAGTGAAATGCTGGCCATGTAAATAGGGGCGCAATTTGCCCACCGCCCAAACGAGAGCAAGACACTCCCGTTCTGTAATAGAGTAGTTCTGTTCGGCTAAGGAAAGGAGACGGCTGGCATAGGCGACAACACGGGCATGCCCATTCTGATGCTGGACTAAAACAGCGCCGATTCCGTAGCCGCTGGCATCGGTGCGGAGTTCTGTTGGAGCGGAGCTGTCGAAATGAGCCAGGACAAGTGGTGTAGTGAGCGACGTGATGAGGGTAGAGAAGACGGCAGCCTGTGCAGCACCCCAAAAAAACGAGACGCCTTTCTTCAGTAAGTTTGTGAGAGGGCGTGCGATTTCCGCGAAATTCCTCACAACACGACGGAAGTCGGAGCACACTCCCAGAAAGCTTCGAACTTCCTTTGTGCAAGTCGGAACGGGGAACTGCTGCACAGCTCGAACTTTGTCAGGGTCGGGGCGAACATCGGTTGAGTCGACGAGATGACCGAGCACGATAAGTTGCTGACGTCCGAAGTGGCACTTAGATGAATAAAGTTGCAGGCCGGCATTGCGAAAACCAGAAAGGATAGAAGAAAGGTGGTTGAGATGCGTTTCAATGTTCGGTGAAAATAAAATGACGTCATCAAGATAACACAGGAAAATGGACCATTTAAAACCGTGTAAAAGGGCGTACATCATGCGTTCGAAGGTGGCCGGGGCGTTGCATAAGCCGAAAGGCATGACTTTAAACTGATAAAGGCCGTCAGGGGTAACAAAAGCGGTCTTCTCACGGTCCATGTGATCAACGGCTATCTGCCAGTACCCTGACCGAAGGTCGATTGAAGAAAAATACTTGGCGCCGTGAAGGCAATCCAGGGCGTCGTCTATGCGTGGGAGTGGGTACACGTCTTTTTTGGTGATCTTGTTGAGATGCCGGTAGTCCACGCAAAATCGCCAACTGTCATCTTTCTTTTATTGCGATAGCGATTATATGGACACTTCAACCGGATTTCTGCCGTCGCCGTCGTCGTCGCCGTCACCGTGAGGTTCCCTATAGATAAAATCTTCGCCGCGCGCCGTATGCCCGAGCGGAAGCGTGCGGGGACGCGCGCTATCACGGAGAGCGAACGCACTCAATCACCCACGCGCAAGCAAGGAAGCGGGAAGCCAGCGCCGGAGGGAGCGCGCGGGGGGGGGGGGGGGGGCGCACTTCTACTCTGCCAACAACCGCGCTTATCTCCACACGGCTCTGACCTTTCTGCGCCGTGCATTCGCCGCTCAGTTCCCGTTGAAGCGATAGACCGCACGTACCTTCGCCCGCTGCGGCGGATGGGCTCGCTACCAGCGTTTTGACAGTCGTTGTCTGCAGTCAATCAGTGTGATCTATTCATGTTTGTTTGTGCACGCTCACACCACGCTTGTTCATTCAGTTAGTAATAGTCGGGCCACATTTTCCAACGCACGCTACACATGCAATGCTGCCCGGATCGGCAGTGCAGCACTACAGGTGTGTCCCTTCGCACGCGCTGCCCACGGGAAGCGCTTCTCATCAACACCACTGTTTCACACGCGCCTTCTCGTGGTCATCGAGTCTCTCTTCATGTCGGTCTACTTACGCCGCAGCACACCTGCTTACTTAATCAGCTCATGTTTACTACAATTCATATTGCTACCAAAGCCGCTCACCTTACTTCGTATGACATTGCTGTGTTGCTATCTCATTCATTGATTCGCTCTTAGGGCGAAACTGTGACATTTTTTAACAAGAAACACAGGAGAAGCCGAAGGGCTGCAGGACGGCTCGATTATATCTTTGGCAAGCATCTTGTCGACCTCCTTGTCGACCATTCGAAAAAAATTTAATTGTATCACGCTTGCCGAGAAGCTGCTGGAGCTAGGACTCCACAACACTATCGATGAGCTAATAGAAGCTCACACAGTGGCTCAAATAATGAGATTGTCGTCCTCTAAGCCAGGGATCAAAATTTTAGAAGAAGCGGGTATCCAACCCAGACATGAACCGGGGACCAAAATTAGCCTGACCCAGCCAGCCAGAGCTCGCATCATGGTTGACCCCGTACCGCGAAACATCCACCCAGTGCATAACGAGGGTAGAAGATACGCGAGAGCCAAGTCGATCCTTAAAAAGATCAATCAGCACAAACTAGGGGCCCTCTTTGTTGATGCTGCCAGATATGACAGTGGGGATAAGTTCGCTGTCTCGGTTGTAGACGCGGAGGGCAACCTGCTTAATGCAGCTTCTGTCTATACTAAGTTTGCACATGTGGCGGAGGAAGCGGCGATCACTCTGGCTTTTCACAGCGCAAAAGTTCCCCTTATCATCTTCTCGGACTCACGCACAGCAGTTAGATCCTTCTCGGCCACACTAGTGTCTGAACAGGCGAACAATATTGTGAACAAAGCACTTCAAAGAACTCGGGAGAGCAGCGAAGGAGGATACCACATCTCGTGGTTCCCAGCCCATACAGATGCCTCAGTTAACCCGCTCGGATGTAATCCTAACGAGCAGGCCCACCGGATAGCGCGCGATTTCACGTACCGTGCTGTCAAGGGTAGCCAGGCTCGGAACGAGGTCAACATCCACAAAGATCCATTATGCACCTTCCACGAAATTGTTTCCCATTATCGTCTCGGCAGGAGGAAATTTCCACCCCACCACCCCAAATTGAACAAACCTCAGGCTAGCACACTCAGACTTCTGCAAACCCGTTCGTATCTCACCTCCCGGTCCCTTAACAGGATAGACCCTGACCATTCACAGTCGTGCTCCAAATGTGGTCATGACTCATGCTCTTTTGATCACATACTCTGGTTGTGCCCAGCCCTTAACGCCTCTCCACCCATCGCGAAAGAGCAATGGGAGGAATCCCTCAAGACCAGCAATCCTCAAATTCAACACCAGTCTGTCCAGAGGGCCCACGACATCGCGACTGGATTTGGTCTCCCGGTCCCATCGTGGGCGGAGCCACGGACTTAATCTGAGGGAGCCTTCGGCTCGCCTAGATCTTAGTTCCTCAGGACTCAAATAAAGTTCTTGTCATGTCATGTCATGTCATGTATCACGCTCTGTGAGACTAGCTTTAAGTAAGGTATCTGCAAGTGAGGAACATGAAATGGCACATCATGACTTACCCGCGGCGGAGGCTGTTCAGCTAAGGCGATGCGCTGCTGGGCACGAGATCGCGGGGTCGAATCCCGGCCGCGGCGGCCGCAATTCTAAGGATGCGAAATGCAAAAACACCCGTGTGCTTGCGTTGTAGCACACGTTGAAGAACCCCAGGTGGTCCAAATTTATCCGTAGCCCTCCACTACGGCCCGTCTCATAATCAGAACTGGTTTTGCCACGTAAAACTCCCGAAGAAGAAAAAGAAAACATCTTTTTTAGAGAAGCGTAGCTCACTTAGTCGGCAGACACACCCCGCAACCGCAAGCCAAGGCTGCGACGTAAAGCTGCATGCGGCCGCCACCACCGACCACGGAATTTGAACCTGAGGAGGTCCAATGCTCTCGAGCGAAAGCACGTGCCTCTTAAAAATGTGGTTGATCCCTCTTATATAGGAATCGGTATAGAACACGAAAGTGAAACGTGTCTTCACAGGAGTAGTGTAATGTTTATTGCACATTGATATATAATGTCTATTGGTGTTTTGTGGCTAATGCGCCCTTAGGCGTTGATGCACCCACGCTGACGCCTGGTGGCACGTCTCCTCCATCACGACTACCAACGTCGATGACCATGAGCAACCGTCGTGCATATGGAAGCTGCACTACGCTGCACACGCTAGCACAACGCGAAAGACGAAGCACGTAACTGACACACTAATACAACGCGCAAGACAAAGCACGTAACTGAATCGTCACCGAGTCAAATCAGCGCGTACAGCGCGTCGTAATTGCAGCCTCCGCGATCAACTTCAGAAACATTTTCAGAGCTAATTGCGGAGGCCACGCTCCGCTGTGCTGAGTACGGTGAACGCCACCTAGTAGTGCTTCTGCGAGAACGCGTTGGTAGTGCTTCTTGATGCCAGCCTCCCTTCGAATGCTGGCATCGAGGCGTCGTAGTGCTGAGACCACCGAAGCGTTCACTGTCGGTGCGCGTTAGTGTCATAATGCAGTACTTCTCTTTTCTGCTCGTAGGCGGCGGCACCGCCCCGAGCAAGAGCGCGGGTACACGGAGGAGTGTTAGATATATAAGGCGCGTCTGTGTAGCTCTTGCAAATGCGTTTGTGGCGCAATGGGTTAAACGCTCGGCGATCTATCGTCGCGGACCGAGAGGTCGTGGATTCGATTTCCAAATTTTGCATGTTTGTGGAACTTTTTCTTCTGGTTTCTTTCTTTGTATTATGTTCTATGACGTATTTCCGTGACGGAAACACGTCAGTGAAGTCTTGGTGGACCCCGGCATAAAACACTTTCGTGTTAAAAACTGGTTAGCGTTGTCGCGACGGGAGTAAGCCTCCGATTGAGACCAAATGCTCCTCCACTTATTAATATGGGAGAAACAGCAAGAAATTCGCCACAGACATTTAGGACTACTTACGTGTGGGAATGCGAAAGCATTATAGCATTTGTAGACCTCGGAACGTCATGAACCCGCTCACTTTATACACTCATGGCGTGGCGCCACCTCCTTTCTATTGGCTGCGCCGTCACATGCCCAATGACGCACGCACTAGTCCATACCTTTACTCAGCCACAGCCGCAGAGCCACCGTGGCGTTAGGGAAGCGTGCCGGTCTCGCATCCCGGAGACCCGGGTCTGATTTCCACCCAGACCAAAATGTACAAAATTTTCTTTTCAATTCCATTGATTTACTTTGTTTACAGAAACCTCCCTGAAGTATCTGACGTCAATACGAGCACTTTCTTATGTGTTTGTACTCCCTGCGCCGTTAGCCATTTTCGGGACCATCTTTCAGTCAGACCGACGGATTCTCTACTAATGGGGTATATAAAGCTTTCGCGTTAAAATAGCTTGTGTATTTAATGAGTGAGGCGTTTGAACACGTATATTGTTTCAAGTAGCCGAGTGACGCAGAAACTGTTGTGTCACGTCGTAATTTAGCCGCAAACACAGCGCATTACCCGCACATCTTGCAGCATAATACGGGTAGAGTTCATACATATCTACTGACTCAATATACGTAAGTGTAGAGCCGTGCATACAGCTATTCGAGAGGACAGCGGCAGCCATAGTAAGCAATGTCCGGGAGTGTACGCCCGTAAAGCTTCGCTTTCAACTATATGACAGCATACATGCTAACATCTCTAAACTAGACGGCACCATAAAAACGAAGCGCACCGTGTTTAGCACATAGTCCGGCGGCCTCGGAATTTCGCCATTCCACTATGCTGTGATACCACGTACGAGCTTTCGAGCTTTGGCTGTGGGTGACAAAATTGCAGGCTGTGCTCAGGTTGTTGACAGACTGATAACATCTCAGTTGACAAAGTATTATGTTAAAGCATCTAACCAGTTTCTTTTCCCGCTAATTAAGCTCCTCTATCAATCCAAATCCCCTTCCCCCAAGCAGAGGAGCAACACACACTTTACTAACCCCTTGATATACCCTCTCTCTTCTCCCTAACCTTTACCAGAATAAGCAGATTTTGATTACCTAGCCACGAAGCATTTTTACATAGTATCTTGTAAGTTTGAATTGTTATATTACTGCATTGGTTTAAAGAGCCAGGTATTCGCGCATTAGAATAATCAATGTATTGTGATATGAAGTACGTTGTATTAGGGGGGAAATTTGCTGCTTGGCTTGAGTTACTGGTGCGTATAATGAAAAATGTTATGTGGAAACCGTCAAGCAAGGTTCTGATGAATATATTGGGGAAATCAAAACGGAGTATACATGTACGGCCTCAGTTTACTAGTTCTGTCTTGTAACTGTACACAGAATACCTCAAACAAACACATTGCTGAAAATTAGATACAGCTTTGATTATTCAATGCTTTGAATAGCGCCCTACAGCAAGGATAGTAAGAGAAAGACCGAACGCTCAGGTTCTACCGTAATCGTCGTAGGCTTTTACACAAATCATTATCTTTACTACGGAATCTAAATCGGTCAAATTGCCACGATGGTGCACTTGACTTTATTATTGAGTATTGTTGAAGCAAGTAACTCCGGCAGCATCACGACAAAAAGACGAGACTGTAAAAACTGTAACACAAAGGGAAAGCCAAATTAAGAACTTACCCTCCCTTGCATTTCCTGCAACCACATATGGCAAAAAGACCAATACAGCAATTAGAAAAAGCTGACGCATGGTGCACAACTTTTCAGGCATCAAGTCTAATAAAGCAGGGGTATATATTGGGCCTTCTGAGCACATTTGAGGATATTTCAGGTAGCTTGAATTCGTGAATGTAAATATGCTGTTGATAAAAATGCAGGTGGCAATGACGCACAAAATGCCTTATTGAAATATTTCCAGATGGCAGTTCTTAAAAGCAGAAGAATAGATCAAATGACGCACGACGTTTAGCGCGTTTAAAGAAGTTCGTTATATTACCTTAGAGGTAACCTATACGATGGAGACGATCAAATTCTTCTCAAATGTCACTTTTATTGCCAATATGCAAAGGTATAGCAAATGTTAACCTCACTTTCTATGAAATTTTAATAGGTGCACCGATTATATTTATTTGTTGAATGGCAGTGAGGGTCCTTTAATGAAACACTTTTGTTTCTTTTTTTAATGATCACCCAAACTAATTCACACCGTAAAGAGTGCTAAAGCAACGAGAGGAAAGACAGGAAGGTCAATCAGACGAGCTTCTAGTCCAGATGTTCAGATGAAAGTCCAGATAGCGAAATACATTATATTTGTCTAAATAGGCCTAATTAATCAAGAAACACAGAAAGAATTCATACTGCTTGCCGTACAATGTCACTAACGTATCGCTGATCTACGTATAATGTTTCGTTAAATTATCTAAAAAAATATGGTGGTTTGACTTGCCAACACCACGATTTGATTATGAGAGACGCCGTAGTGGGCGACCGCGGATTATTTCTGACCACCTGGGGTTCTTTAACCTGCCCCTAACGCACGGGACACGAGCGTTTTTTTTCCATTTCAACCCCATCTACATGCGGCCGCCGCGGCCGGGATTTGACCCCGCGACCTCGTGCTTAGTAGCGAAACACCGTAGCCGTTAAGCCAGCGTGGCAGGTGTAATATCTATGTGCTAACTCTCGTGCGAACGCACCTTTTCATCTTGCCAGCAAATGCGGATATTTGAAATAATTTGATCACATGTGCACAAACCGCAGTGCATAGAAAAATGTGCAGACATCTTGATTTTAACAAAAGGCTTGTGCTACCTTGCTTCGCCAGCCACGCATTTGTGCTCGTTCCACTCTCACCATTCCAGATTCGCGATCGTACTCTCGTCCTGCAGTCGCAGTCACTACTTGTACCACGGCCTGTTTGCCCAAGGTGTCCAATTTACTTGGGCCACTGGGGATGTGTTCGGGGTAGTGATGCGCTGTGGTCGCCGCATCGTACTCATTTCAACTTTGTCATCCTACTCCGTCGTGCCGTCGTACGCATTCGAGCCTAGCATCGATCTTCTTCAGCGAGACACAATTTCGTTGATGGAGAGATCGCCAAAAAGTCCCAGTTTCGCCTGAACTGCGATGCATCGATTGTGATAGCAAATTAGTAGACAGCTATACGAAGTAAGGATAGTAGTTTTATGAGCCGTATAACCTTGTAAACATTCGCTTACTAACTAAATGAGCAAGAATGGTGTCACGCGCGCGCGGGCAATCTTAAACGCATCACACTCGATGACCGCGGACACTTGCTCTCTAAACGCTGGAGTGAGCAGCTAGCGAAGTAACCTTCGTGTTGTCTATCGCTTCAATGCAAACTGAATGGCGAAAACACAGCGCACAACGGGCTCTGGCCTCGTCTCAGATCGCTTTCAGGAGAGGGCACGCCCGGCCGCGCCGCAGCAACCGCCGCAGTAGAACGCCCCCCCCCCCCCCCCCCCCCTTCCTTTCCTCGCCCCGGTACCTTGCGCGCGACGAAAGACGGCGCGTTTCCTCCACGCTTTCCTCTTTTGCGCGCCTACGCAAAACCAACATCGGCTCAACCTCGCAAGCTTTCACTCGCACAGCCAGCACACGGCGCGCAGCGACGATTTTTCACCATTGGACTTTATACGGAACATCACGGTGACGGCGATGGCAGAAATGTGCCAGAAAAGAGCAGAAGATGCAGCGAAAAGAAAGGATACATATTTTGAAGTCTCGCAGGGAAGCGTGAACAATTCTCAACACACCATCCTACACGCATTCGAGAGAGGACGCCTCAATCATACGAAAAGCACAAACACACACATTACTCACACCACACTATACGCATTATATTAACAGAAACCCAGGCTCCCCCACTTGTAAACAGTGCGCAGCCTATCCATCAAATAAACACATCTTGTGGGAGTGCCCTGCAAACGTCATTTTCAAAAACGCCACACTTTCCAAATTACCACACAACCAGCGTCCTGGCAGCTGGGAGGAGTGGAACACTCCCCCACGAAGGTTTGAAAAACTATGGTGGCCGCTTCTGGTGCAGCACGTCAAGAACGTGCTGGGCCAGGAGGCATGAGCCTACCAGGAGGCCCGGACTTGGGCTTTAGTTCCGGCTAGTAACAGTTCGGTGCTAATAAATGTTATTTCTCTCTCTCTGCCTGGAGTGTCCATATAATTTCTATCGCAATAAAATATGGTGGCCAGTATTTTTCGCGGCGGACGAGCGTAGAGCCGGGAAAAACGGTGATAAAAGCAGCGGTAGAAGCGCATGTAATAAAGGCCAAATTATTGTCCTAGTCTTTGTGGTCCGATTCCACGTACATGGGCAACATGTTTACCAAAGTTCGGTTGGTACGGTTGGTCGGCCTGCTTTCTTGCGGTTGATATGATCTCGAGTGGCCAAAACTGGAAGCGCACAGTGGAAGAAGCACTTCCACAACATCTGGAGTAAACTTGCAGCCGCGATGGCCATTACTTGAAGGGTGCCGTGATGGAGAATGATCGAGCGCAGAAGGAAGAGGGAAGCCTGGCTTTCGGTGGCAGAGGGTAAAGGAGCTGTCTTGCCGTACCAGATCAGATGCTCGGCACATGCGATGACGCAATGGTTCCCTTCCGATAAGCGGAAGGAAGTACCAATGCGATAAGTTGCAAGTTGCTCTGGATGAGAGCTAGGAGGTGTCAATGGTTTTAGAAGTTCGGCTGGCTTCTTAGTTAGGTGCTTGAGACTGGCAATAAGCGCAACTGGCCATATACATTTCCGTCGACAGACGCATTCGCGACTAGTTAAATTGTTCCTGGGCAAGACTGAGTGTACACTCTGTTACTGTACGTCCGAAGGTACGATCATCTTTCATAACGTGCATAATACTGCTGCGTAGATTCGCTGGAACTAATAGACGAAAGCGGGTACCGGTGGTTGTGAAAATCGTCTTGTAGAGGAGCCCGTCACGAACACAAACAGTTGAAATGATGTGAAGTCATGCGCGGCGTTTGAAAACTGCTTTCAGCTTATGTCCGCTTGCTGCTCTATTTGAGAGGTCTTTATATCAGAAAAAACTGTCCGCATCAGCCTGTGGTGACTACTCATGTTTGAAACTCTGAAGATGTACGCCCGGTTATGTGGGGCCCAGCGTATGATACGACCTGAGGCATCACGAACGTTGACAAGCCAGTACAACAGATGATGATTCATGCCAATTGCCAATGGATGTCCGTGCACATACGAGCGGGAAAGTGATCTCCAGGCATTCGTTCCATGGCGGCGTAATTTCGTTCAGGCTTACATCCGGTGCGACACGCATAAGCAATAACGCATTCCTTCGAGCCGCATCCTTAAACGGGCTGCACTGACGCTCATGCCACTCGTATTGCTGTGGATATGTTTAGGGGCGTCTGGGTCGAAATACCGGAGCACGGAGCCTGTCGTCAGCATGGACTTCAGTTGACGAAAGGAAGCGTCGCGCTGTTTGGTGCCATCAGGATCGGCGTCCCATCGCAGAAGACAAATGAGGGCATAGGCGATATCAGCAAATGCAGGTATACCGCCGCAGAAATATGATCAGAGCGCTAGAAAACTACGAAGTTCGTTAAGAGATCTATGAGGTTTTAGCCGCCTAACAGGCGCTGTCTTTTGGGGGTCAGGCTTGATACGGTCCTTGTGTACAAGATGTCCAAGCACCAATGTCTGCCACTCACTGAAGCGACATTTCTTAGAATTGGGTACTGGGCCGGCTTGTCTGATGCAGTCTAAGACAACGAGGTAAGGCCTATTCAGGAGGTTTAAGCTCTCCTTTTGCCTTACCTCGCGGGAACCTTTGTACCTGTTATGCCCGAATAAAACAAAAAACTTCGAGAGCCAGCAAGGTGTGCTCTTAAAAAGTGCTTCCAAAAATCACAAAGTTGCCTAGAGAACTCATTCAATTATCCAAGTGCAGGCCGTGAAGAATGGTATCTATAATTTTTAATAATGTACCGGGAGATGTGCACAGCCGAAACGGAATGACGTTGCATTAAAATAGGCCGCCCGGGGTTATCAACACCGTTTTTTTTCTTGTCGGCCGAGTTTATGGAGATTTATCAGTGAGCCAATCGCAAATCAACTAGGGCGGCGAATTAACACACTGAAATGCGCCATCTATCAGTGGAAAAGGGTAAGCGTCTTTCTTCGTGATGGAATATTCTCAATGGTAGTTCACACAAAACCTCCACGTGCCATATTTTTCACAAGTATATCTGAAGCAGCCTACGGATTGGATGATTCCTGGTTAACTCGTGTCTGTAGCATTTCGCGAAAAGGCTAATCTATAATATCTTGGTTTGAAGACGATACTCGGTAGGGTTTCGGTTGAACAGGCTGCGCCAACCCCGGGTTAATTCTGTACCTCTTTCAATATGGAGGAAGACGGCGCTTGTCCCTGCTGATTGACTTGCTGATCATAGGCAGAAACTTTGAGTCTTCAGAACAGCTCGTTTATGTGAAAGGTCTGCGAATACGGTGACGGGCGTCGGCTTGTGCTCTTTAAAGAAAGAAAGCTTCAAGCCAGCTGGTATAACTGCGTTTTCGCCTGAAAGGTTGACGATCCACAATTTAGAGCGGTGCTGAACCGCAGACACAAGAAAATGTAGTAGAAAAATTTCTTCATGCGCGGGCTCTATTGTTGCGTCAAAGGCCTCATGATTGATAGCAACCCAGCCCAACAGAACACACACATCTGACAAAGCAGGGACGAGGTCACGAAAGGCACTGTCCTCGCTTGGAGCATCCTGCATTAGCTGGTAAGAAATGTCGCGACATACAAACATATTCTCTGCTCGACAATCAACTGTGGAAGCGCCAATTTGTAGGAAATTAAAACCTACTATAACTCCATGCTAGGTTAAGAGGAGAATTGTAAATTCAGTCTTTAGTTGGCACTGCGCCAGTATCACCAAGTTCCCCACTCATCACTCACGCCACAAAATGTTGCGAATTGGTTCGATTGAAGTACCACTTTGCGCCCGAAGAACCTTTGAAATGCGAAGTTCATCAAAAAACACCACCCGGGTCTACTAACGTCACTATACACACCATCAAGAAGGACTTCGAATTTGTTCTACAACATGAACATAGACAGAGGCATATCTTTAAGCAACGTATCTCCAACTACCTCACCTCCATTAGTCGCACTCTCTAGTTTTCAGACTCCACTATTGAGCGACGCCGTGATGAAGGCGAGCGGTTCCGTAGGTGAGCGGTTCTGGAAGTTACATAGGCAAAAGTTAATGCTAGAAGGTGATTGCGCCATTAAAGGCCATTCGGCGTTGGACGCTGGCGCCTGGGGCTGCAATTTGATTATACTGAGGCCTTTTGCGATGAGCCCAAAAACGTGATATGTAAGCAGGAATACATCAAATGTAGGAGGTAGAAAGCGGACGGCTTCTCCGGTAGTCTTGAAAACAGCTTGCAACGTCATAACGTTTTGGATTAGTGACTGCTTTGTGACTGCATTAAGAGTGATTAGTCTTAATGTAGAGCATCGCCAATCTTAGGGTCTCCAGAGGAGCAGGCATAGCGACATCATGGGTAAAATTGGGTAGACAAAGCGTAGTTTCCTCTCAATGCCAGTGCACGTCGGTACTTTAAGACGTCCGCGGCGTTTGCCGACGGATGCCACACATCCGACTGTGGAAAAGTAGCCGCGTCATGCCAAAACGAGACGTCAGAGCCCCAAGGCATGTGACATGCAATTTGTTTGTTCGTGGACAGCTCTTCGTGGGCGATCTTTCTTTTGGTCGGCGCCAGGTCAAATGAAGAGCTCATGTGACAACTGTCCGCAGAGGCAACCTTGACCAATCGGCCAAAATTTGGCGTTATTCGGCTGATCGTCAGTGCCTCGGACGTACGGCAGTGCTTCATGACGCCACAAACTGAAGCGAAGCTGTTGTTGCCGATCAGAAAGTTGAAAGCTTCTTCGACAATGCCCTTCAGTATTTTTCTGATTTTGTCCACCTCGGATATTATTGCGTTGGCTTGCTTCCACAATTTCAAAATCTCCTTGATCTAGGTAGTACAGATGTCACCTGATAGCTGTGCTCTGGGTGCAAGCCTGTGCCCTGAGCTTTTCTTTTTCGAGTAATCGACGAAACGCTCCCACGTAGTTAAAGTTTAATCACTTTCAATCCATATCATGCCAGTTGTAGTGAGCGTTTAGACAACGGTGGATCTTTGGCTTGTAGCGTCCGTGTCATTGGACTTGGTTACACGTTGGTAATGTTTATTTCACTCATCCACATGGTCCCCTACTTTTCCTTCGAAAACTCGAGGATCTCGTTATTAGCGCCATGCAACAGCAGGCGTTAGTGCTGGAGCGGCAGGCATCGATTCGTGAGCGTCTCCATCGTTGGACATGTCAGCAAATGTAAAGCTCCCGCTGCGTAGTTCATTTTGCAAATCAGAGAGATAGTTTGTAATAGGAAGTTTTAAATATCAACTTTCTGGCCATCAATGTATCGACAACGAATTTGCTATCAACATTTCGTTCTTGGCAGCCTCCTGTCAACAAAAACACGTTATTGAGACTGCTGCCTGACAAGTCCTTGAGAACAGTGGCTTCTGATACATATCCTGCCGCACCCTAGTATGTGAAACTGAGTGGTCAAATTATATAAAAATATGGTCCTTCTCTCTTGCCGACAGCTGCCTGTGTGAGCTGGCATAAAAAAAATCATTGGTGGAGCGTTAGAATAGTACTCAAAAAGCATTTAAAAAGCGATGCAATTCAAACGGGTGTTATACAGACACCAGCACCGGCTCTGTAAACGGTGCCTGACGGCAGGATCTCTAATTATTTTATCAAAGGCTACTTATTAAAAGGAAGCGATGAAATTATCGCGAAGCTGCTGTCATACACACGTTCTGTCACACAGTACACAGTTATAGAAAAGAACTTCAGATGATAATATAGGCTCCAGGATCCGTCAGCATTGCCTGCTGCAGCAAACGCACATTGTTTTAAATGTGCACTTTGTCACTTTATTAGCATGACACATTAGTAAGATGCTATAAGCCTTGCAGTTAGTGTTAAGTCTTTTAAACAAACTAGAAACATTCTACCCGGGCAATCGCAACACTGCTTTGCACAACAGCAGAATAAAATTTGTCAAACTTGTAAGGGGCCAACGTTTTTTATCCAAAGAATAGATAACCCTTCCGGGGCTCTAATAATATTGGAACACCTTGTGGTAAGGAGAACCAATAAGCCCAGGCTACATCTGACGAAGATATATTTGCCACTTCTATCTCCTTAGTTCACATCTACTTACCGCTTGTCAATAACAAAATGTTCTCTATCCACCGCGATGACCATGCTTGGCTCAGGCTAATACTTCCTGAACTAATCTTGCACACAAAACAAAATACACAAGTGTCGACGGGGGAATGCCAGTGGTAGTGTATTTTGTAGAACGCCGCAAATGCAAATCAAAATATGTGGGTCGCCTTATAGCTGCCATAGTTTTCCTTTTTTTGCATAGTTTTATCCTTTCCCCAATACAGCCGAACCCGAATATATGGAATCTGAAGGGTTTCACAAAAGAGTTCGATGTATAGGTAATTCGATAGGTGAAACAGAAATTTCATACAAAAATTTTCAAGGGGATTCTACAGCTGTTCCATATACACAATAATTCGTTATATGTGGTTTCGATATATCCGGGTTTGACTGTATTTCGAAAGTTGCAAACGAACAAACAGTTAAATTGTTTATGAATTTACCTGAGTTATTAGGATTTGGCACCATTTAATGTCAGTCAAAAAGTCTAGTTTCCTACTATTTCCCTTTTTCGCTTAATGCGACAGTCTTTGTCATACAATACTGGACTTGCACCAAACTATACCACTGCTTAGGAGACATGCGCCATGATCAAGTGCTACGCCATAGCATGTTCTTGTTCTAAACATGTGCTATGTAGTTGCACTGGTAGACTTGAGCGTTTCTTGGCTCGCTTCTTTCTTGCTCAAAAAGTTCACCCGGGGCACATTAAAACGTGTGAAGTGGTAAGCATTTTCATCTAACTTGTACATTCTAGAGAGTGCGCTCAACCGCAAGGATAAGTTGGCAAATGTATTGTCTAAATCCTAAAATATTCAATAACTGACTGTGATGTCTACTTTGGTTATGAACAGCTCAAATTCGGTGTCAGAAATCCTTAAGGATGCCCTGCATAGAAAGAGCGACATTCTCTATGGGTCGCCATGATCATCTCTTTAGTTATCAAATAAACAAACTAGTTTCATTCCGCTCAGAAAGGTGAACGGTGAATGCGTAGCGAGCGTGACGTTCAGGTTTGTGCGCCCAGATGTTTGAGGAAAAGTTCAGCGACAGCCTTGGTAATACAATGGTGTACATTCTGCTGCGATGCTCGTCTGAAACTTTCGAGGCAAACGGCAGGCGGAACTGTCAGACAGGAAGGTCAGACATCTCCGTCACAACCTATCTTAGTAAAATCAAATTAGGGCCTTCAAAATTAAACTAAAGCGAAGTACGACCAGCTTTAGGTAGCAAAAAAAGAAAAGGTTTTTCCGCTGTACCTCAAAGCATCCTTCTTTGTTGGTGTAAGTGGGGAATTGTAAATGGGAAATTGTATGAATATCCTTATTCTCAGCAAAAATACGAGCGGCAGTTCATTGTCTTTGTTTTATGCTGGCAACTGGTTTTTTTTTTCCTGACAAAAATAGCTTAGAAAGGTTCCTTGAAGAACTTTGCTGGACAGCACAAAACATGTGGACGCGCCAAATATTTGAACATGTTTTAAACCTGCAGTCCTCAGTTTAGATTTACACACGCATTGCACAAAGACACTAATTTTGTGCGTGTTTGCTTTGCTGCTAGTAACAATACTCACGAGTTGTAGAGGATTATAACATTAAATAGGTGTTCTTTTATATCTTCTGAGAAATATTGAACAGAAGGAAGAAAATGTTGTCACCTTCTGTGGATATTGTAGATCAGTAAACGAACAGGCAAAAGCCGTAGTCGATGGAACCACAGGGAAGCATTTTTGTTACATATCTGTTGACGCCGAGTACCCCTCAATATATTTTTCCTGTTCAATACATTCCGCCGCTACAATATCTTTATATTGTTTTTGTGTGTTAGCACCTTCTCCAAGAACGCGACACATACAGGGTGTTCTTTTTTTTAGCTACACCAAATTTTTTAAATTAGAAAAACGTAAATCTTGGTCAGGTTATGTTCACCATTCGAGTGTACAGATTGGCGGCCTCTAGAAACAGAGCAATTTCGGCACTTAAGTGCGTGATTAGCGAAGTTACGCTAATTAACTTTCTAATTATCAACAATAGGTGGCTACAGCAAATGAGTACTTCGGGGCCCGTTCTCGAGACTACCTATCCAAACAATCAAATTTTGAATAGCGTGGTTCATGTGGGAGCTACGCGAACAATTATTTACCCTTCGCAGGCTCCTTAAAACTGAAACTGGCCGCAAAATAAGCGTCTGTGTCGGCAATGTCACCCCCCCCCCCTCCCCCCCCGCCCATCAACCATCAGAATAAGTGGAGACGCTAGCATGTCCCTCTTTCATTGAACGTTGCTCTCGCCAACTTCGGTCCTGGGGAATGAGACTCAGGGTATGCGCATTTTTTCAATATACATGTTTCATACCAACTTCTACCACTGGGTATGTGTCGCCCTTTAAAATAATCATCATAACGCGGAAAACATGCCACCACTAATTACATACGGATTACGAAATAGATTGCTAATGGCAATAACATCGTGAGTCATCTTCAAAGGATGGAAGCTGCCGATCATTTTATTGCATCGCCTTTTGTTTTCTTGTTTCTTACATTCATATATATTGGTGATTGCAAACTGTAAAAATACTATTGTTTTATTGCGAGTAACCTTCCATTC
Organism: Dermacentor silvarum; assembly: GCF_013339745.2. NCBI lineage: Eukaryota > Metazoa > Arthropoda > Arachnida > Ixodida > Ixodidae > Dermacentor > Dermacentor silvarum. The sequence goes on from NC_051162.1 coordinate 87,920,164, forward strand.
CCTCAACAAGAGGCCCATTGGAGATTAGGTAATAAGTAAATAAATAAATAAAAAACAAATAAATAAGTAAATAAGAACTAGCCTCTCTTCAAAAGGTTGACTTGCTATTTTATGCACAATGACAGCATATGCGAGGTCATTTACATTTTTGAAATTTACGCAGAGGTAAAATAAATTAATCAGTCAGCTTCGTTGCGAGGTCTCCAAGCTTGTTTTGCAAAGCGCATGTAAAAAAATCTTTCGTTTCCCCAAGAGATTGTCAGTGCGTAGGCTTTCAATTTTTTAAATGAATGTACGTCAATTTAATTTTTTTAAACATGTACGTCATTTCTGTAGAATGCAAAAGTGTTCTTCAGACCATTCGACATTTCAAGCCCAAATTCTCTAGCGAATTGAAATGAATCCGTTTGACGTCTTTCAAACAGTGTTTGCCCCTTTATTTAGAATATTCAAGAAGCCGTAGCCCTGCAGTAACTAGATGCAGTGACGCACGGTAAGGCACTTAAAAAAATTCCTGAGCTATTCCACACTGTGAAGGTGGATGACCAGCGAAGCTGTTTAGCACACGACACAGAGGTGACAGGGAATTTTGAACAAAAGTACCAATATTTATTGTCCTAACCGGTGGTCATCGGGACGATAGGTACGCTCACCCATTCGCGTATCACCTCTGTTATTAAATACGTCCATTACGTAAGACAATGACTAGCTAATACTCCGTAAAGCAATGCCTCATACCCCTGTAAACGTGGCCTCCACATTGGAGCACTGCACGGGCTCGCGCTTACCCGAAAGCCCGGGTCGGGCCTGGGTCGAGCAGTTTTTTCACGGGCTCGGGCCAGGCTCGGGCACGGCATGGGCTTTTTGACCCGGGCCCGGGCCGGGCTCGGGTATTTCGACGCGGGCCCGGGCCACGCTCGGACTTTCTGGTGGTCTGCACGTAACGTGCAACGAGTTATCCTCACGCGTCTCGACTCTGAAAAACCTCTTGCCCCGGCGCAGCTGGAAGCTAGTAGTGCTACTCCTGTGTACTTCCCTTTTCTTCTTCCGTCGTATTTTGTGCTGTTTCAACACAATGTAAAAGTCCAGAAAGACCGAAGTCGCCTCAAACCAAAGGATGATATTGTATTCCTTATCTAAATCAATGTAATTAATGCTTTCAGCGCGGTGTAAGCGCGTTCGCGACTTGCTGATTCGTCAAAGGGGAATTGGTAAAACGATGACTGGTAAGATAATTCGTCACGCGGCTGAAATGCTGGCACTGCGTCCATCCATGATTGCACGCATGTTCTCAACTGGCCGCCTAGCAGCAGCGCATTACGCTGCACCACGGAGGAACGAGAAACTTTCTTTCTCCATTTACTCCATTCATGCGCTGCGCTCACGACCGGTCGTGGCGGCGCTTCGGCTATAGTGTACTAGAATACGGTTTAGTGGGGCAAGCGGCTGGGGCGGCGCATGCTTTGCAGTGAGGCGTCCGACGTGGAAAAATACTGTGGCGGCGTGTCGATAGAAGTCATCGTCATCTTTCTGGGGTTTTACATTCCAAAACCAGTTCTGATTATGAGGCACGCCGTAGTGGAGGCTCCGGATTAATTTTGACCACCTGGTGTTCTTTAACGTGCACTACAACGCAAGCACACGCGCGTTTTTGCATTGCGCCTCCATCGAAATGCGGCCGCCGCGGCCGGGATACGATCCCGCGATCTCGTGCTCAGCAGCGCAAGTCACCGCGGCGGGTGGCGATAGAAGTCGATTGGGCCGCATCAAAGTCACGCCGTTGGAAACTGCTGGCGATACTGCTCGGCAGGGTCATTCGTACTACTTTGCGCGCTGGTATTTGCGTTCAGACCGCTAAAGTGGTGTTCATAATTGCATATGACATGTATTTATGCCTTAAATATAAATTCCTTTCATTCTCTTCTTTATTTTATTTTTGTAATGCCACTCGGTGGTCTTTTTCGATCTCGGGCCGGGTTCGGGCTGGTTTCGAGTCGGGCTCGGGCCGGGCTCGGGCGTAAGGTAAAGGGGTGGCGGACCGGGCTGGGCGGGTAACGTAGATTATTTCCGGGCCTGGGCCGGGCCCGAGTCTCGCCATAAATCTTTCAGTCGGGCTCGGGCGGGCAGCCCGATGTAAAATCGGTCCCGGGCCGGGCCCGGGCTGAAAAAATCGGCCCGTGCAGTGCTCTGCTCCACATTACGACAACAGAAGAGAAGTTAAATTCTACGCTGGAACCATGAGTGGCAACGGAGCCAGCTGTGGAAGAAGACGACGACGCCAAACGCATGAGCAGTGGCACGAGCGCGTTCACGTGGTTCCGCCGTGTGGCAACGACAACGACGCTCGAGACATTGCTGATGATGATAGTTTCTGCACACAGACGCCACGAAACCCCGGGTCTTAGCCATATACCGCTTCGCTGTGAAGAAAATGATCGAAGCCACCGATAAAAGTGTGGTCAACAGAAGCACACGTAACCGTTCACGTAACGGTGGCACAATCTACTATAGCAGCATTAGATCAAGCCCTTCGGCGACACATATTAAATTGATTTCGAGCAGTGACACGACGATAGCAGGACTACAAGCGTAGCAGCAGCGATAAAACAAACCAAAGTAACACTTATCGCTGCACAAGTCTTTTTTACTCAGTGTCAGCACGTAGAAAACTGATACACGACCACACACCTAAACATACCACAAAGAAACGCCGCCCAAACACTCCGTACAGATGGTTAACCAGCGAAGCTGGAACGCGCGGCCCCGGTGTTTAGCGGTGGGATATTCCCGACGCTGTATTGAAGCGTTTCTCAATTATTGGTTACATGTTTGTGTTTCTAGTGGAACGCAAGCGCCGATGGTGGGCGAATACTGCTAAGCACGACGCCGAGCTAACTCGAGATATCGAACGCATGCTACAACGGCGAGTCGAGGAGGCGGCGTTGCAGGCAGAGCAGCGTCAACGTGCCAATGGCGGGAATGCGTTCGCCGGGGCCAACGCCCGCTTTCGGCGGGAGTTTCCCGAGCGGCACTTTTGGCTTCTGCTGCGACGAAACGTCCACGTTGAAATCGCGAAGTGGAACGTAAGCGCCAATGGCGTGCGGATGCTGCTAACCACGACGCTGAGCTAACTCGAGATATCGAACGCATGCGACAACGGCGAGCCGAGAAGACGGTGTTGCGGGCAGAGCAGCGTCAACGTCAACGTAGCAATGGCGGGCACGCGTTCGCTAACGACGTCCCTAACCGCGCTGCCAATGGTGCGCGCGCTTAGGTGCGACGTAGAGAACGACGTAACTGACGGCGCAGCCAATGGAGACGTTTAGCGAAACATAGAACAAACGGTTTTTCGTTTGGCCTAGCCATTTACAGCTTTCGCTGTAAAAGAATTGCAGGGTTGTCGTCATTAGTAGATATATAGTGTCTGGATCCCCGGTGATGAGCAGATGTTGGAAAATGTACGAGCAAATCAATTTGCTTGCAATACTGTACTCGAGGTCCTCAATAACACCTTACGCAACCTACTTGTCTCACGAGTGCCATTATCACAACTGCATCGATAAAGAGACAAGCGAACGGTATACCCTAAGCTACACCCAGAAATAACAAGGCATGAGGTCGCCTTATTCCTACACGCTCTGATGATCACTCTGGTCACTGAAGGCTGCCCTCTCTATTACCACTGCGCTATCCCAACTTACCTCCGTTACCCAAACTCTCATCCCCCACAGCCCCACCCATACTTTTCGCCAAGTGGCTGGCCGGCGCAACCACTCTTCACGACCAACGGTTCCTCGGGGACTTATCATCCTGGCGCTGAAGCATGCCGCAAGCAATGCCCTGCTCTTAGGCTATCGATGCTATTTTGTGCAGTCAAGTGATTTCCCTCACTGTCTCCATTATTTACAACATATGACCAGAAGTGCAAGTTATAAAAAGAGTGAAACCAGCTCAGAAGATTAGTTGTACCGGTGCCTCAGAACTTGCTCGCGTCCTGTAAATTCTGACTTACACAAGTGACAATTCAAGCACTACATGACTGTATTGCGAAGTATTCTTTCTTCATCCCAGGAATTTTAGGGCAGGCAAGCAGGTAATTGTTTTCGACCGCTTCCTGACACTAGCATCAAACTGTGGCCCCTCATCGCAACCGAACGATGTTCTCAATACCATAAACACTTCCAAAAGTAGACACTCCTGCTATCACAACAAACTGGTAGAGAACTCTCACCCGTGCGTCACATTTCCGAGCGTGAGAGAAAGCAGGTGCGCGGTTGAGCCTACGCACATGCCGACTTTATCTAGGCCATAAACGTAGGAATTAAATGCTCTTTAATAGCCGACCTAAAGCTTACAACAGTTTCTCATGTTCTTTACATCGCATGACAAGAGTGCTTATAAAATCAAGATAACCTTAATCACGAATGTTAACCTCACCGTCATCACCAGGGGTGCACTCCGTCAATTGAAGCTTAATATTTCCCGACGATTGACGTACTCACTCAGCGGACTTAATTAGCCAAAGGAAAAATGTTACAAGTTCAGTCACACATAGAGCTCAAACGACCGTCTAGGAGCGCCGAAGCGAAAGAAGACTGCACTGCTCTTCGTTCACATATTGTAAAGTTCAACCAGAGATATTCCTAGGACATGCCAATTAAGTCTATCTTGTGCATACTAATCGGTTAGCGTATGCGGTGCGTTGGACTTATGGGTAGTCAGAGTGCTGCGAAATAAATTCAGTGCTTCTCAATCTTCCTTTGGTACTGAGACAAATCACAGGAGGAGATATTCAAAGCATGGATATGCACAATCGTAAATTGACAGAGAAAAACGCTATCTTCCATACGCTAAGTTTTAGATGGTCGTTATAGCGCTCTAGTTATCCCCTTCAGGTAGATGCAGAACAACAATTTCGAAGAAAACTGTACAGCGAGCACCTATTCATAATTAACTATTCATAAAGAACATTCGGCCAGTATGTGGACTGACTCGCGGCTGTGAAATGTCGATGTGCCAGGTCATTATTTATTCATTCTCACTATACACAGGGAATAACCCGCCAGAGGAGCAACCCTCAGGCCCACCATATTGCTATTCAATTTCAAAAACTTCCCTCTTTCTTGTCACGCTGTCGATGTGATTCTCATTCCAAGCCTGCAATGTAAATAAAACAGCGCGTTTTTCTAAGCAGCCTTTCGGCCTGTGCCTTTTCTGTCACTTTGACAGCAAGGGAACTTGCATGTAACTCGAGGTGGTGCGTCGGTAGAGCTGGCACATATTTGAAGAGGCCTGCACCTGTTCGCACGCAGCCGCTGTAAGCGGCCGCCGCCAGCATCTCCTTCGCTTCTCACGCAGCGTCGATGTAGCCGCCATTTGGGTCATCGTTTACGTGGTTGGCGAGGGCTGCCAAGCTCGGAGGCAAGCGTGCAGGGGTGTATTTCGTGCTAGTCATTTGAAGAATAGGCTTGGGGCGTCTCAGGTGTGCATCCTGCCAGGGAAGCATTCTGTGTTTGGAAACATGAAACATTTCAATGTGGGACGCTGTCAATTTTTCGCCCGCCTTGTTCAAAAAGCTTGCGCCCTGCAGAAGATAGCGCACATCTCTCTTCCTGGTCCTTGATCTGGGAATCCAGAACTGGTTTGACTGGTGGCAGTGCGGCAATTGTGTAGAGCTTCTCCACTCCGGTATGTCTTGGGAGGCTTACAATTGCTCTCACACTTTCCCGGTGAAGGTGCTCTAGCTTCTCTAACTGTTCTTTCGTCAGCGTAAAGCTGACTGCGCTGTAGCAAGCTTTAAAAGTTAGCACCCTTTGAACCAGCTAGGGTGCATAAGTTAGGATCCCGGGTCTCCCGCGTCCGTCTGGAATACAGCGCATGAGGTGGAAGGTTTGACGCCATTGCGTTTCGAGTTCATTCAGTCATGTTTGAGATCCCCCTGAATCATGTATCTGGATTTCCAAGAACCTTAGCAGCCTTTTCCGAGCTGATTGAATGTCCTTGCCACCTAGCTTGAGTGTGACCTTGTCTTGTTCATGTGGCATACCGCCAAGATGAATGGACTGTTTTTTTCCGAGGAATTTCCAATTATGGTGGTGGTCAGGTAGTCTTCTATGTAGCCTAAAGTTCCGCTGTTATGTTGAAGGGGGTCCCTGTATTGGTCCGCATTATAACGTCATGAGCATACAATGCGCTTTTGACACCAAATACTTGTCGGAGCTGGATGGAAAATCCTCCCATCATTAGGTAGAAGAAAGTAGGCTAGAGGATGGCCCCTCGTGGCATGGTATGTTGTTCTTACATCATGTTACATTCCATGCACTCGTTCGAAATTCACTGGTGTGGTCAGCCAGAATGCTGTTTATTATATCGCATATGCGCTCTCCAAACCCCGCTGTTCTTATCACCGGGCAAATGGCATCAAGGGTCACAGTATCGAATGCATTTTGAACTCGACAGTCGCCATGAGACCAGGTGGGTGGCTGCGTCTAGACTCCGTAAGAACAAGCGATAGGCTGTGCAATGGCGTGGCATGAAGCCTGCTTGACCTGTATCAGAAAAAGGGTCCCCTTCACATATTTTCGCTAAGTAGTTCAGTCTGTTGAGTGTCGGTCTATTCAGCAATTAGAAGTACACGTCCTTGATACTGCCTCAGGTTGCCTATGGCATTTGCAGCCTTTCGTTGTTTGAGTTAAAGGACCACCGCTGAATGCTTCCACTCCAGCGGAATATTGTGCAGCATACACACCTCAATAATGGTAGCCAGCAGTTATGCATTACCGTCTTCGTTTAGGCTGTTTACCATTTGCCACGTTACTCCATCATAACCAGAAGCACTGCGTGTTTTTATAAGCTGGGGCACCATAATGAGCTCCACATGGGGTGAAGAACCAATTGACTCCCTCACCGTTTGACGGGGTTGGTGTTATCTTTGGGTGGAGAGACAGGGGGTTGCGGGAAGAAGGTGTCCGCCACTTGTTTCTCAATTTCCTCAGCCGAGAGTCCCGTGGACAGCAAATGTCAGCCGCTGTATGACTGTTGTGCTTAGGGCTTGCCGTGTATCTGTAGGTTGTGTAAAGTGTGGAAAGGTCGGTCCTCATGTTCGACATCTAACGATGTTCGAGCCAATCAGTTTCCGCACAGTTTCTTGGTGTTCCTCGTCGTTGGCGTGTTCTTGTTGCCCATTAAAAGGAGGCCGTTGAACCTTCTGCCTCCTTGAATGTGTACTGCCTGTAAGCGCTCTCTGGTTTCCCACACGTGGATTAGGTGCTTGTCAGGTAGTGTAATATCGACACAGAAGTCCACCTGGCGAGTGGCCTCGTCAGCAGCCCTCGCCAGCCTTACAGCGAATGGCGTGTCCTGAGGTTCAACAAGGTGCGACCTGAACTCATCACAATTGATGACCTTAACCCGCACTGTCTGCATATGACGGAGTCGGTAGTTGAGCTCCACAGAAATGGGATAGTGGTCACTTCCTACAAGGTCTAAACCCCCGCGTCATTCTTTGACTAGGCACAGGGACGCCCAACAGAGGTCCGGCGTCATGTACTTTTGTATGCTTTGCCTGATGTGCTACAACAAAATTTAAGCCGTGCCCCTAATAAGTATCTTTCTATGCAGTATGCCATCAACTTATGTGGTAAAATAAACTTCAATTCACTTTAATTCAATATTTCAAAAATTTCAGAGACTTCTTACTGGTTGTACATAGACTATGTATGGTAGCTATAAATACAAATAGAGAAACTGCCCTGTGATAAACATGAAGCGCATTGCAATACATGAATAATACCGGTTATGTCAAACACGGTGCGTCCATGAGGAGGCACAAGTTGCTGAGTATCTAGTGGGCTGAGATTAGTCTCACACGTGTAGAGCGGTACAGCGACGCATATTCTCTAACATATGTGAAAATTTCTCCTCATCATAAGCAGCAGCACAGATACTTGGCGAGGCAATGTCTTGGTAAAAAAAGTCGCAGTTTCCGCCGAACGGCGAAGCATCGATTGCGATAGCAAATTAGTAGACCGCTATACGAAGTAAGGATAGTACTTTTATCGGCCATATAAAGTTGTAAATATTCGCTTACTAACTAAATTAACATGCACAGTGTCACACGCGCACAGGTAAACATGAATACATCTCGTTCGATGACCGCGGGAGCTCGTGAAAACGCTGGAGTGAGAAATCGCGCCAGCGGCAGCCAGCAAACTGACCTTCGCGCTGGCTTTTGCTTCAACGGGAACAAAACGTCGAAAGCGCAGTGCATACGAAAGCTACCGGCACTCGGCGAATGCCGTTTGGCCCATCGTAGATTGCTTTGAAGATGAGGCCGCCGCGAGCGCACCCTTAAGCCTCGTCGCAAATCACGTTCCAGATAGCTCCGTTAGCCGCAGCCGCGTAAGCAGAACGCACCCCTCCCCCCCCCCCCCCCCCCTCCTGTCTCCGTCGCCTCCTCCCGGTTCCTCCCGCGTGAACGAAGAGCGTGCACTTTCGGCCTACCTTCCTCCCTCGCGTTCGCTACATTGAGCCGCGATTACCGGCGCACCTTGTACGCTTTCACTCGCACATACAGCTTATGGCGCGCGGCGACGATTTTGGCGCCGTTGCACTTGAAACATAACCTCACGGCGACGGCGACGACGGCGGTGACGTAGACGGAAGAATGCGCTTGGAGTGTCCATATAATTGCTATCGCAATAAAGAACAGTATATATTTCTGTCGCGACTAGAGAAATTCCTGTGCTAACACAGATGTATCGCGACTTAACCTATTTCTGTCACGACGTTAGAGAACTCCAACCTTCGGTCTTGACGACAGCAGCACAGACGTAGCAGCAGGTGCTTTCTGACACGATGACAAGAGTTCAGAATTCTTGAAATAATGTCTCTGCCGCGAATAGGAAAGTTCTGACGTCGCGAGAGAAGCGCTGGCTGTAGCGACGTCATACGTATGCCACGGCGCTCTCATAGACTGTGTATATAGGGTCAAGTTGCTGGCGTACATTGTACTTTTCTACCACACAATGTTCAATGGTCAGTTCTACCAAACCGTGACTGCACATATCACTATGCCGGTATTCAAGTCAACGTGATCGTTTACTGCATTTTTTTTTTCATTTTGTATTTAGACTCCGGGAAATCGGCCGTTCATTGTAATCATCATACAATAATGCATGTCAGAAATGCCTGCACGTTTTCTTTTGTACAAATTAAAAATATGTTGAACAACGTAACTGAATGTTTAATACAGGGAACTTGCGTGTTCACCAGCCGCCTGCACTGAGTTTCGACAGCTGTGTGATGAAGAAGACGTGCAATATGTTCTGCAGATGATGCACACCACCAGCAGTAGCAGCATCGTGATCGCTCCGCAAAAGACGACGCCGAAGTTACCGCTAAGAGCGCTGCCCGACGTAACTGTTTAGCCGCCCGTTCTGTGCCAGTCTACCCGAAGGACCCACATCTACGCCTGCATCAATAAACCTCATTTCAATTGGTGGAAGGTGCGGGGCACGACCTGCCAAGCTTCCATCCTGGAACTCCGCACCCGTACGCTTCGTCCCGCTATGCCCGAAGACGCAACCACGCCCCCACCGTCCACGGCCCTGCCATCCACGGCCCCGCCATCTACGGCCCCGCCATCCACGGCCCCGCCGTCCACGGCCCCTCCGTTCACGGCCCCTCCGCCCGTCATCTGCTCCGGGGTGCCTTACCTGAGGGATCCGGTGGTCTTCAGCGGCACCGACGACAGTGATGTGGAGGACTGGCTATCGACTTATGATAGGGTAAGCGTCCCCAACCGATGGGATGACACCGCTAAACTGAACAATGTCATCTTCTATCTTTCAAATGTGGCTCATCTGTGGTTTAAAAACCACGAGAAAGATTTTACCACCTGGTCTGCATTCAAGGCCGCCCTCATAGATGTGTTCGGACGCCCCGCCGTGCGCCAGTTACGCGCTGAACAGCGTTTGCGCCAGCGCGCCCAGCAGCCGGGCGAGTCGTTCACAAGCTACATTGAGGACGTTCTTGACCTCTCGAAGCGCGTCAATGCCTCGATGCCCGAGTCTGACAGAATCAAGCACATCTTGAAAGGCATTGACGATGACGTCTTTCAGATGCTTCTTGCAAAAAACCCGACCAGCGTAGCGGAACTCATCAAACTGTGTCAGAGCTACGATGAACTCCGGAAACAGCGGGCCTTGACTCGTCGCCTGGTTACTAACGACGACAGCCTCGCAGGCCTGGCCGTCCACTCGGACCAGTCAACACTGCTGCCACAGCTCCAGGCGTTCATACGCGAGGAAGTTGCTCGGCAGCTCTCACTGGTGCAGTTTGCTCAGCAACAGCCCCAGCCCCGTCCTGCTCCTTACCTGTCACCCGCTATTCGGCAGGCGATCGAAGCAGAAATTGCCGACGCTGTGCCAGTGTCCCCTCAGTCCCATCCGGTAGCTGCTCCTCTCACGTACGCCGACGTCGTCGCACGGCCTCGAACGCACCCTGCTTTCACACCGCGTCAACCACTGCACGCGCCGACCCCACCCCGCGCCCCTGGCGCTGGCCCCATGGCCACAAACCCTTGGCGTACTCCTGACGACAAACCAATTTGCTTTGCCTGTGGCCGCCCCGGACATATCGCTCGCTACTGTCGCCGCCGCATGCCGTTGGCCGTCTCATATGGCTATGAACCAACGACTCGCTATGCCGACCAGCCACCGCTCCGCTACACTCCAGGATCACCTCCAAGAGCTCCTGATCGTCAAGCGTCCTTCGACCGACGATCTCCATCACCACGTCGGCGCTCTCTCTCCCCAATGCGTCGTCGTCCCATGCCTTCAGAAGAGGAAAACTAAACGCCGCAGTTCATGAGGCAAGAACTGCGTCGCCGTCACAACGTCCAAGTCCTCACAATTCTCCGTCGAATGTACTTGCTGTTTCTGTTGAGGGAGTGTCAACTCTTGCCCTTGTGGACACTGGTGCCGCCGTTTCTGTAATAAATGAAAGACTCTGTCGCTCCATCCGGAAAGTTACGACGCCAGTTGCGGGTGTAGCCCTCCGTACCGCAACAGCGCAGCATGTTCAGCCGTTAGCAGCTTGTACGGCCCGAGTTGTAATTGAGGACATGATATACATTATTGAGTTCATTGTGCTGCCATCCTGCTCTCATGACGTCATTCTTGGATGGGATTTTCTCTCGCGACACAAAGCCATCATCGACTGCGAGCGGGCTGAAGTCGAACTTTCTCCTTTGTGCGACCTCCATTCCGACGATTCTCCCGAACATCCCCCTAAATTAGTCGTCGCTGAGGAGACCGACATTCCTCCGCACGCCGCTGTTGTGTTACCTGTGTCTTGTGGAAGCATCTCTGACGCCACTGTCTTGTTCGCCCCTTCTGAGACCTTCATCACAAAAAATACTGTACTGCTTCCCTTCGCGACCCTCGATTTTTCGGCTGGTTTCAGCCATATTTTCGTATGCAACCTTTTGTCCGCTCCGCTCACATTGCTCCGTGGCCAGTGTCTCGGCCATGTCCAAGCCATTCAGTCCCTGTACATCGTCGACGTGCCCGATGATACTTCTCGCGACGACCTTACTGACATCTGCACTCTTTCTGCTTCCGACAAGTCCTGCACCGACATCTTTAGCCCATCCATCGCTGACGGCCTTACACCAGAGCAGCGTTCGGAGCTTCTCGCCGTCCTGTACCATTTTCGTTCTTCTTTCGACGCTATTCAGCCTTCCCTTGGACGCACGTCAACTGTCACGCACCACATCGACACGGGCTCCCATTCACCACTGCGGCAACGCCCATACCGTGTGTCTCCTACGGAGCGCCGTGTCATTAGTGAGCATGTCGACGACATGCTTCGCCGCAACATCGTTCAGCCCTCTCACAGTCCGTGGGCCTCGCCGGTCGTTCTCGTTAAGAAGAAGGACGACTCTGTCCGCTTCTGTGTTGACTTTCGCCGCCTAAATAAGATCACCCGCAAGGACGTGTACCCTCTACCGAGAATAGATGATGCCCTTGACTGTTTACAAGGGTCTGAATTCTTCTCCTCACTCGACTTGCGCTCAGGGTATTGGCAGGTTCCCATGGCCGCCGCTGACAAGCCCAAAACTGCATTTGTTACCCCTGATGGACTTTATGAGTTCAACGTGATGCCCTTCGGCCTCTGTAATGCCCCCGCAACGTTCGAGCGAATGATGGACACTGTTTTGCGTGGATTGAAATGGCAAACGTGTCTGTGTTACCTCGACGATATTGTCGTCTTCGCTCCGGATTTTACGACACATCTTCACCGCCTCAAGTGCGTTCTGACGTGTCTTACCAACGCTGGGCTCCAACTTAATCTCAAAAAATGCCACTTTGCCGCTCGAACGCTAACCATTCTTGGCCACGTCGTGTCTAAGCACGGCGTCCAACCTGATCCCGCGAAATTGCGTGCCGTTACTGACTTTCCTAGGCCGACAAATCTCAAAGAACTTCGCAGTTTCGTCGGCTTATGTTCATACTTTCGACGTTTCATTCGCAACTTCGCGTCCATAATACGCCCTCTGACACAGCTTCTGGGTAGCTCCGGCGACCTGTCATCATGGTCTCCAGCCTGCGACGAGGCGTTCACTACTTTACGACGTCTTCTCGCTTCACCTCCTATTCTGCGTCACTTCGATCCTGAAGCTTCGACGGAGGTACACACAGACGCCAGCGGAATAGGTCTCGGCGCCGTGCTAGCACAACGAAAACCCGGGCACCCTGAATGCGTTGTTGCTTATGCCAGCCGTACCCTCACCAAAGCTGAGACCAACTATACTGTGACTGAAAAAGAATGCTTAGCCATCGTATGGGCCCTTAGCAAGTTCCGCCCTTACTTGTACGGCCGCCCGTTTGACGTCGTCACAGATCATCACGCCCTTTGTTGGCTATCAAATTTGAAAGACCCATGTGGACGTCTTGCCCGATGGGCTCTTCGACTTCAAGAGTTCGACATCAACGTCGTCTACCGCTCTGGCCGCAAGCACTCGGATGCTGATGCTCTGTCACGGTCTCCTCTGCCTACCGACCTTAGTTGCCTGTCAACATTAACACCCATCGTCCTGCCTCTCACCATCGACAGAATTGCTTCAGAGCAGCGCCACGACCCCTGGATAGCGGCCCTCCGTGACCTACTTTCTGAGACGCCCACGCTGCCAGCCTCTCGCGCACTCCGCCGCCAAGCTGTTCACTTCACCATTCGCGACGACCTTCTGCACCGACGCAACTACGCATCTGACGGCCGTAAATGGCTACTCGTCATACCGCGCAGCCTGCGCTCCACTATCTGCGCATCCTTTCACGTTGACCCGCAGTGCGCCCACGCTGGAGTCTTCAAAACATATGAACGACTTCGTCAGCGCTACTACTGGCGCGGAATGTTTACATACGTCCGCAAATTCGTTCGTTCATGTACGGACTGCCAACGTCGGAAATCTGCGCCTTGCCGTTCAGCTGGAGCTTTGCAGCCCCTTCCCTGTCCCGCCCGACCATTTGATAGAGTGGGCATTGATCTCTATGGTCCGCTTCCTATGACACCCGCCGGTAACCGCTGGATCATCGTCGCCGTCGACCATCTTACGCGATATGCTGAAACTGCGGCACTACCTTCCGCCACTGCGCGCGACGTCGCCTCCTTCCTGCTCCGCTGTTTCATCCTCCGTCACGGCCCACCTCGTGAACTTCTCAGCGACAGAGGGCGCGTCTTTTTGTCTGAGGTTGTCGAAGCTCTTCTGGCTCAGTGCCACGTTATTCATAGGACAACCACTGCCTACCACCCCCAGACGAATGGACTCACGGAACGTTTCAACCGGACCCTGGGTGACATGCTGGCCATGTACGTCGCATCTGACCACACAGATTGGGACCTTATCCTACCATTTGTTACGTTCGCCTACAACAGTGCAACCCAGACTACCACTGGCTTTTCTCCCTACTTTTTGCTTTATGGCCGTCACCCATCCCACACCATGGACACCCTGCTACCCTACCAGCCCGATGCTTCTGAGTGTGTGCCCGTTTCGACAGCAGCACGTCATGCCGAGGAGTGTCGCAAGTTAGCGCGCCACTTCACCACCGCCGAGCAACAGCGCCAGAAAAGGCTCCATGACGCTCACTGTGAGCAACCTGTCTTCTCTCCCGGCGACCTCGTCTGGCTGTCAGTACCTGCGCATGCTCCTGGGCTCTCTTCAAAACTTCTTCCCCGCTTCGATGGACCTTATCGCATTGTCCAGCGCACGTCTGCGGTGAATTACCTAATCGAACCACTGACACCCCCCTCTGACCTCCGTTGTCGTGGACGTGACATTGTTCACGTCGATCGCCTCAAGCCCTACCGTGAGCCGCTCGTGATCACTACTGTTTGAGTCGCCAGGATGGCTGCTTTTTATCCCGGGGGTGATTGTGATGAAGAAGACGTGCAATATGTTCTGCAGATGATGCACACCACCAGCAGTAGCAGCATCGTGATCGCTCCGCAAAAGACGACGCCGAAGTTACCGCTAAGAGCGCTGCCCGACGTAACTGTTTAGCCGCCCGTTCTGTGCCAGTCTACCCGAAGGACCCACATCTACGCCTGCATCAATAAACCTCATTTCAGCTGTAGTTCCGGTCCACCCCAGGTTAGGCTTAGCAATTCTCGGCTCAAGCATACAGAATTCTGACGGCGAAATTTTCCTCCAGTTTGGTGGCCTCGGCAGTATAAAATAAATTGCAATTTGTTTTCAGCGATGGTCACAGCAGAAACGTGGAACGCCCATGCCACGCATTATCAGCGTGCTTTGCAGGAAGCGGCCAGTTGCTTTACTACGCAATTCTCTGACTAAGATTTCACTGCACAAACCAGTAGACGTTTACATAATGTTACGTTGCACATTAGTCTATTTCCGAGCAGGATTGCACGAGGTAATGCGAAGTGTACAAGACCTTGTGGGCTTTCCAACAAAGCTGCGTGAATATCTCTCTTTTCTCGAGTGTCAGTGCACGCATAAGCGCTTCGCAGAGAAATGGTGTGCTCTCGAAAAGATTGCTGATTCACGGATGATGATGCAGCGATAGTGCATTAAACATTCAAATTCAAACTGTACACATGTTTGTAAACGAAACTAGTTATTGAAAGTTGTCGGATATGTGATTAACATCCCTTACAGTGTCCCAGGTCGCTGTTGTCAATTTGGGAAATTTTTAAATGAAGTGCATATCGTAAAGAAAAAAATTATGGTGTTTTACGTGCCAAAACCAGTTCTGATTATGAGGCATGCCGTAGTGGGGACTCCGGAAATTTGGACCACTTGGGGTTCTTTAACGTGCACCTAAATCTAAGTACACGGGTGTTTTCGCATTTCGCCCCCATCGAAATGCGGCCGCCGTGGCCGGGATTCAATCCCGCGACCTCGTGCTCAGCAGCCCAACACCATAGCCACTGAGCAACCACGGCGGGTGATCGTGAAGAAAAGCCTACGTGATCATATTTCACACAGTATCTTTCGATAATTACGGCTTTCTTGTTCTAGGGGCGAAGCTCCTTAGGGTGTGGGTCTGTCCCTCCTCTGTAGTATGTAGTAGTAGTAGTCGTCGTAGTAGGTAGCCACGTCTACTTTATGAAAAAAAAATTCCGAAAGTTGTGTCCGTAGCGCGGAATCGAACAAGGGACCCCTCGCTTCCGAACGCGCGGCGCTAGCCACTACGCCACGAAGCGCACGTGGACACACGCACCACGATGACAATAAATACCCAACATTAACGAAAGACTGCGCGTTTCTAACGCGTTTGTGCTAGCGCGTTACGGCCCGTGTAAGAAGCTGGTGTAAGACGCTGTGGCCTCTCCGCCTTACCCCCTTATTCATAAACGCTCCTCCACTTGAACTTGACTTGCCACCGCCTTGGGCAGCGCGTTCGAAACGCGTTGAAGGCGGTGGCAAGTCAAGTTCAAGGCGAGCGCGAGGAACGTTTATGAATACGGGGGTTATACTCTCTCAGCAGTCATGTGATGGCGTCGGCAAACGCGGTGCACGTTCCGGCATGTGTAAACGGCTGTGTAAGACGCTGTGGCCTCTCCTCCTTACTAGAGAGTACTGCACGTTTCCAACACGTTTGTGCTAGCGTCCCCTTAAGCGGGAGATGGTGCAATTATAATGAAGGGCGCTGTTATAAAATAGGAATGACGTCACATATGGCGCGTGTCATTGGTGGAAGTCAATCGTTCGATTTAGTGCGGCGAGACTGGGCGAATTACACGGAAGATTCACGGTTTACCGATGATTCCCTCCGGAGCTTCGCCCACTCATCATCATTCACCCCGTGGATATGCGGTGTTTTTTTCTATTGAGGCCCGAGTTGAAAGTGCGGAGTCGAAGCTTTCGTTCCCTATTGACGTCTTAAATGTGAAAACCAGCGTAGACGAAGCTTATTCGTGCTGACACCGTAAAATGCATGAGTGACGCACGTTCGACGTAGCTGAGTGGTATTATACTGGCTTCAAGTGTGTTTGGTAAGGTCAAATTCCAAACTCCACTCTCCTTTCGTTTTTTAACATTTTAGATTTTTTTCATACTCGCCTAAAGGGTACTCCATCGTCTTCTTATTCAAATATTAATTCTGTCGATACGAGCAGACGCAGACGTCTAAGTACGGACATCTCACTCGTGGCTCCTAACAACAGAATGCCAGATTGCAGGACAGCAGCCTAAACGACAAAATCTGACAGACTCAAATTTTCTGTTGCGTTCTTCAACTGGGAAAACATAAATTTCTTGCTAATGTCTTGCGAGAATTTCAAATAAAGAAATTTGCGCTATTGTGTTGTACCCATTTCAAATACAGAAATTTGTCACTTTTAGAAACGCGAAAAAATGTAGCATTAAGGATAGCAAAATGAGTTGAAACGTTGGAAAACTGCACAGCTACTCTGCATAAGTACCCGAAAAGGGTAGCCGATAGCTCTCATTAGACTATCTGCAATAACTACAGTTGAGCAAGGCTGCATCCACGTATGCACGGCAATATCGAAACAATTCATTGCAGCGAAGAAGAACTGCTCCTTACTCGAAGAAAATTGTTTGTTTTCCCTCGTATCCATAATAGGCACTTTCGCCTAGAGTGGTTTTGCCGTCTGTGTTTATGATGCTCTGGAAAGGCACCTTGTAATTGTTATAGCTGGTTTGTTTATGATGCTCTGGAAAGGCACCTTGTAATTGTTATAGCTGGGTTATCTATGATTGCGCAGTTGCAAACAACTCATCTTAAAAATTATTATGGCAAAGAAGGAAAACACGTGGTATCTGCACGTTTCATGAACACCATTGCATTGTGGAGAAGTTGCCATCATGCCTAAGCCACATTTGTATCATAGTACGCACTTTATCACCCGGGGTTCTGACAGAAGCTTTACCTGCGTATAAGTTCGCCACCATTGGGAAGACAATGCAAATTGTTCTTGAGGGCAAGATTGCAAAGCTATTCGTATTCGGCCAAATGGCAAGTACATACTTCTTTCTTTCTTTACTTTATCTGCTGACGCACGTCTACAATTATCGCAGCAGTTTCGGGACTCATAAATTCCTTTAGGGCAAGCTGCTACTGGTTAAGTGTGCAGCTGACCGCTGCGACTGTAGCCAATCGTATAACATTCTCTGACCGGAAAGCTCGAAGGAAGACGCAAATAGTGTTTACCGGTGGTGGTGAGGTCTGTTGCACTGGCTGTGTGTATGGCTGAGGAGCAAAACATCTAGCGAAAAACTTTGGCAGCTTTAATTATCAGAAAGGCTGTGGGTGACTCGACAAAAGAAGTGAGCAGGTGCTGTCCATTTTACACCTATATTACAACCCCAGCAGCCGATGTTAAGCGCGTAAGCAAGTGTCGCTCGACAGAAATGCACCAACGGTGGTCTGCAGACCTGCTAGGTTCTATGTGGTGTGCCATCGCGAGTACGCGAAGCCCAATTGAAGTGAAAACGGCGGGAATACTATATAGTTTGGAAGCAGGAAGTCGACAAAGATCGCAGCTGGCGTGAGAATGCTGCAGTGCTCCTCCCTGCTTTCCCTCTGAAAGAAATCCGCCAGAGCCAATCTCACGAGGAATATGGGCAATAATGAGATTACATTGAAGCGATGTGTCGACACATCGTAAGCAAGCGCAGAAACACGTTATGTATAAGACGCGTATGCGGCTTGTCTGCTCCCTCGCGCTTCCCTCCACACAAGCTGCGCTATCTAACACCGCCATAGCATGGTCCTCGCGTGGCGCGTGTTTGAACAAGATTTATTCAATATATATGATATCTGTTCGACTCCGCCCAGCACTGGACAATCTTAAATCATTTTTTGTCGTTGATGCGAGGACAGCAACCCGATGCCCAAACCGTTCGGTAACGATTGCATGCATGTTTCGCTCGTGCCAATGCCAGTTAGCTCTCTGAGACGACAGGGCCGGTGGGCTAGGCCTGCCGGTCCTGACGTGGATATAGCTGGGTGCGCCATGAGTTCGCGTGCTCGCAGGACCTCCAGTAAAGTTCTTTCAATCACGCACTCACGACTGTCACGTGCGTCACGTCCGTTAGCACTAACTAGAGTGCATGTTGATGTGCTAGCTTCCATTTGGCAACCAACTCAGCACTGTCTTTCCCTTGCGTCTTGAGCGGGAGCCAGTCAGTTTCTCAAATTCTTGCCTGGTGGCAGTAACAATCTGAGACGCTGCATTAGACTGCACCATCTCCTGTTTCTTCCACGGCGTAATGGAACAGATTGTGACTTTTTGTCCTAAAGTTGAAATGAACTATGCTAAGAGCGTCGCCACCATACTCCTGTCCTCTAGCTATTTTCATCCCATAGAGGCTCGCGTCAACATCACAACTTGCAAGAAACTCAAACACTGCTGGATAGCCCGCTTCATTAAACATAGATACCATCGATTCCCACAATGCGCGGTTTCTGATTAATTCTTACAGCGAAGCTGTTAAGGGCTCGCTCTTCGATGGTCGCGTCCGGCAATAGAAAAAAAAACTCTCATTAGCCGCATGGAGTATGTGCGAGTGAAAGCGCGCGCGGGCGAGGGACGCACGCTTTCAGGGGGAGCGAACGCACGGCGGAGAGCAATCGCGACTCATGTGTGCGTGAAAGCGCGCTTTCACGGGGAGCGAGCGCACGGCGGAGAGGAAACACGACTTATGTGCGACAGAAAGCACGCGAGGGCGAGGGACGCGCGCTTTCACGGGGAGCCAACGCACAGCGGAGAGCAATCGCGACGTATGTGCGCGTGAAAGCGCGCGAGGGCGAGGGACGCGCGCTTTCATGAGGAGCGAACGCACAGCGGAGAGCAGACGCGACTTCTCAGTGGAAGGGAAGTGGTGGGCGAGGATTCGAGGCACCCTGGACTGTGCGTGCCCGTTCTCCCACTGCGGTGCATGCGCGAAGCCCGGCCGACCTCTGCCGCCTGTGCCGCAGACTCTCTCTGGGCTCTCGCCCGCCTTTCCCCTAACAGTGTCGACAACGGCGTTTAGCCGTTCGGTCACGTAGCCAGCGTTTTGGCAGCGCTTGTGTCCGGTCTACAGTGTACTAGAAGAGTTCTAGTACACTGTAGTCCGGTCACACAAAGAACGCGCAGAACTGTTGTCGACGGCGGCGACCTTTTGCCCGCGTTCGCACCGAACGCGCGCGGCGTTGTTGACGTGTTTATGAAGAACGTGCCAACATTTGCCGTACACCCTATGGCGGTTAACCGTAGTGACCATTAGGCCATTGTCCTTGTGGTCACTAAATAAATGAAAACGACCGGATCATATATATTCCTCATGCTTTAATAGTTCAAATCACGAATTACACCTTCACATGATACATTTTAGACCGCTTATAACGTAAGCCACCGGAGTCGCGAATATCCGCACTATAAGCGGTACCGCACTATAACCGAAGCACCAATTTTCAAGGCCCGCACATATGCAAAACATGTGCACCAAGCCGCCACGCGTATGCGACAGTCGAGGAATGCGGCTAGAACGTTTGAATTCAATTTACAGTCGAATCTCGTTAATTCGAAATAATTCACGCGGTGGTGCCGCCGACCGGCCTTGCTCCGGCACCGCCATAGAGGAAAAGCTTAGGAGAGACCCCTCAATGTCACGCGCGAACAAAAAAAAAACGCGGCGGATATTTCACCCTCTCTCAAATGGCAAGGTCGCCGATTCTGCGTTGCGCCAGAAGATGCGTGTACGTGCCGACGTCTCAGCCACGCTACCGTAGCCACGCGTAGAAAATGGCAGTGAACCCTTCTTTCTCCTTGATGCTTCCTCTACTTTCTAGTCACGTGTTGACCTGGCACGCCGCGGCTACGGCGCAAAGGGAAGCAGCGGCGCTGTCCCAGGCCGGCCAACGAAACTGCCCACGCCGGCAAACGCCCGCTCCCCGATAACGGCAGAAAACGAAACTTCGGGGAGCTGGCGCCGGGCCGTCTGGATCGGCAGTGGGCGCGCACGGTGACAGTCGAAAGCATGGTCGAAAGTGAAGAAGTTACGAGGGAGGGCGAGGGGAACCACTGAAGCGGCGGAGTTGCCGAGGCGAAATCCGCTTCCCTGCCGCCCTCCTACCTCACATTCCACGGTCTCCGCGTGCGCCCTTCGCCGTGCCGTGCCGGCGCCGCCCGCTCCCCGAAGTTTCGTTTACTGCCGTTATCGTGAAGCCACCGTTGGCAGTTTCGTCGCCCTCGCTCGCTATGCGCGCCTTCGCGCCGTGATATTTCACGACTCGCACTCAAGATTCTGGTTTCAGCCTCACTGGAGGTTCGTTCGCACCACGTGCCTTTTTCCTCCATTTCGTCTCTCTTTCTTCCTCGAGCGCTCCTTGGGGCACCCGTTTGAGGGGAGCGTTCGCCGTCTCTGCTGACTTCTGTACTCCCAGGCAGCCGCACTGTAACCGGTATTTCGTTTCCCGCAACTGCACTATAAGCGATACGTGTATACATGGAGTGCTATGGGAAAATTAATGGGAGTCTGAAAAGACCGCACTATATCCGCTCCTGCACTATAAGCGGTTACGTTATAAGTGCTCTATACTGCAATAGTCATAATAGGAAATACATAATTCCCACCATAGTACAGCTTCGCTGGTCTTCCATCTCCACCCCAGTGGAAGGGCTGACAGTTTCTTGAACTAGAAAGTCGGTTTATATTAAATTGCAAAGCAGTAAGATACAGGGCGTTGCAAGTTTTGATTATTTATGCGGTGCCACAACGGCTAAACTACGAGAGAGTACCTGGAAGTGCCCGACGCCTCAACGACGCAGTGACGCACGGGCGCTGAAGTTCAAGCCTGATATTGAAGAAAGAGGAGTTTGTACTTTATTTTCAATTATAGTAATAACAATCATACTTAGACAATTAACGAAAATAAAGTTTTGCACGATTACTGTAACGTTTCAAACTGATTTAGTGTATCGCTATAATGTCCATTTAGCACCGCTTTTATAACATCTCAAAATGTCTACATTTGCCATCGTTATCTTGAAGTCCTGCAATTTTAGAAAACAGTGAACTGAACCCAAATAATTTTGCATGCCACAACCATGATGTTATTATGTGGCATGACGTAGTGACAATCACGAAATCTTTTTTACAGCCTGGGCTTCCGTAACAGGCACCTAAATTTAAGCGTGCGAGTATTTAGCCTTTCGCTCCTTCAAACTGTGTCTGCCGTAGCCACTACTGAGCCGTGCACGTCGATCTCAGCAGTGCAACGACATGGCCGCTAAGCTACATTGACGGGTGCAATTTTAAATTCTTGCATGTACGTATAGCTAGCTGCATGGACGCGCCAATGGAGAAAAATTTGGAGATTTTCCTCTAAGCGGAGTGCAGGCTGGTAAGAGAAAATTTGTTCCTTTATCATGCTGTTGGAAAAGTCCCGAAAAGCGGTACGCACTAAACAAAGCGTCCATTCTTTGCGAGAGCATCGTTCATTGCCAGCAAGCAAATGTATGCAGCCAACGAGAAGGCTGAATAATTCGAAGGAATGATTCTACACGAAAAATTGCATCTCAAGCCTCAGCGGTATTGTTACTTCTTGAAGTCGAGGGTCTGACGAAATCTCGTTTGGTCGGGTAGAATCATGGTGAAAACAGCATACAGACCCCCGATCAATTTTCACCTTGAGAAATTAAATTTTTAACCTTGGTCGGGGTCTCTTTCCTGTTTCCGCCACTGTTACTTTTTTTTACCTCAAACGTATTTTACATAGCACGAGCATTTTAACGTACGTGCAGCATCGACAGGTCTGAAAGAAAACTGCATTACAAATTCGAATGGGGCCCCATATTATAAGGTTCTTATGCTTATATATCACCTCCATTATAGATAAATAGTTAACCAGCACTAAAAGGACGCCTGACCACAACGAAAAACAAATTCATCAACACGGTTCCTTTCAATCATGGCGTTCAACGTTTTTACACCAATAGCTGTGTTCTTGGAGCAAGCAATACGCTGCTGCAAAGAAGCAATGTTGACTTTCTTTGCGGAGGTTGAGAAAACTATCATAGCTGTTTTGTATCAAGAAAGCAGGTGTTAGGTGGATAAGAGTTGTGTCACTGGTACTTACCACAAGAAAAGAGTTCTCACGTGAAGAAGCGCCATGAGATTGACCTGGTTTCATAAATGTGTATTTACCACTTCTCTATCGCTCTCTCTCTCTCTCTCTCTCTATATATATATATATATATATATATATATACGTTATTGCCGTCGACATGCGCCAACTATAGCCGAGGTTATTTGTGCTACCTGCTCGCCTAAAACGTCTCCAATAAGCACGTACTTCTCATGGCACCGATATTTTGGCGGCACATTAATGAGCTCAATGTTTGCCAGACAAAACATTTCACCTTCCCTCAGGTGAGTTCCTTCGACGTTGAAATAGCCTGCCGAGGCGAATATCTACTGCCTTATTTCTGTTCGTGTAATAATACTAGTTCGCGGTATGTTTTCTTGGTTGTTTGTATATGATCATACAAGTGAATGCTTCCACCACGCTGCCCGTGCAGTCTTCAAGCTCACGCTTTGCCATGTGACGGGGAAGTGCGCAAGCTCCGCTTTGAAGTCACAATCTCCGGGGCAAGATGTGCCGATTCTTGTGTCATCGCTCAAAATACGTCACTTAATTGAAAGTAGTTCTGCTCTACATTTTCTTTCGAATAAGCTATTTGCGTGCAATCAATCTTTTCGAGCTTGAAAAGTTCAAGGCGCTGGTAGCTCGGCTATAGAATTGAGGTTACGCTGAAGCAACCATACAAAACAAATGGTTTTCGTTGTGGTATCACCCACCGTTGGCGCGTTCATTTTACACTGAGCAATGCTACCGTCCCCAATGATCGCCAAAAATCTCACCACGGCATGTCGGTTCCACCCTACAAATACATAAATGCCTTATGTGCGCATTGCCGAGCAGCTACATCGCAACTTAAGATGGCGACACTGCTTAGAGAAGCTGTAAAGAACATTCGAAGAAAGTGCATTCATTGAGTTATTGTAGAGTACAGTGATTGGTACCCGAAATCATCCATATATACATGCAGCCCAGTATATTCGATAGTAATAGCGGATGCCGCATACATTGAAGAATGAAAAAAAAAAAACTATTCGCGTCATGCTGGCGAACTGATCAGATAATCCTTCACTACCAAATTAGCCATGATATTTGAAAAATATGGGTTACAGTAGGCACGTTTTGTGCCATACCATGAATCTACAAGAAAGACAATTTGGTGAGAAATGTTCATCAGCAATGCCTTTAGTGGTGTGCATTTATCAGTGATAGAAACGCGATAATCAGACAGCATGGCCGACCACGCGTTTTATAGCGCCAACGATCGCTGGATAATGGTTGGAGGGCAGAATGCAGCCAAAATGCACCGCAAAGGCTCTCGCTTCGATAGTAAAACACAGTGCAACAGCACAGTGTCTCAGGCGCCCATTGGTGCCGCTAAAACTGCCGGAAGGTATGAGTTCCCAGTATTGTGTTTGAGTAGCTCAACACTGTACACGTGAAAGGAATAATTATAACAGCGCGTTTTTATTTATATCCAGACAGCTACATATAATTATTTCTTATTTTTGACGGTTCTTTTTTATGTATTTAAAGATACTTCGGGTGTTTCCTCTACCATCAAGAAATACTGGGCGCAGACACGTACGAGCAGCGGATCAGCCTGGATCAGCAGCATAGCGACCATGCCGTGTTGTACCACGTGCTGCCCGACCACAACAGTTTTTTTATAATGTCGCGTAGCTCAAGCTGTTTTCTTCTACTACGACGTCGTGGTGTCACCGGTTTCACGACGCTATAGAAGAGCCATGTTGAAAGTGGAAACAAACGGCCATCACATTGAAAAGGAACGTAGCTCTCGTAAAAGCAGTCTCCACAGTTGTTGAGAAGCCGCATGCAGCACACACAGGTCATTTTTTGGCTGTTTATTAAAATTTCAATGCAAACGTGTCCATGTAGCCGCAGTGCGACGTCGCCTTCTTGTGTATATTTGGAACTGTGTCTATATTTGAAATATACTGCAGTAAACGGCAATAATAAACAAAAGTTATTAAACACTACGAAGTAACGTAGGCCTTCTCTCAACTTTGGTAAACAAATCTTACTTTATAAATAAAAGCGATCTGAGGCAGGTAAACGTAATCGGGTGAACGCAGCAAACGAGCCGTAAGATTGCGAGGGTGTATATCACATTGTACGGACATTCCTACCACACCAGCTGAACAGACAATAATGACGGAAAACCGCGACATGAAATCGAGGTCCTAGAGTATGTCAAAGGCATCGCTCCGAATTATCAAGCAAAAAGAAGTATGATGTCCGTCAACACAGACACCAGCTCCTCACATGACGGTAACTGCAGTAGTTCCACCATTCTCGACACGGACGACATGTAGAGAATAAAAAGTTGCACCTTTAATACTTAAAGGTTCGAGCTCATGACTAATAGTCATGACCAATAGCCTCTGTCAGTTACGGACGTTACATTGTCCAAGTACACGTAATTTGGGGTATGATTGGTAGACAGTTTCAAGAGCGGGATATCAAATTAGGTCGCCATGGCAACATCACGTCTAGAAGCAGGGCGCAATAATTGGCAAACTTCCTGCACAGTTGCTGTAATGACGAAGAGAGTACACGCTTTGGTTTCCTACACGCACGCGGGGTGAGTCGTACTGCGGTTTCTTGACGGAGCATTGTAAGTGTTTCCTGACTTCTGGTTCCTGGTTCCTAGTTCCGAATGCCTCATTAACATGCCACTGCTGTAAATAAAAGATTACCTGTGAAATATCAGATACGTGGTCCTCTAGAATAGCTGGAGAGGTATCTTTCAAACACCTCGAACGACGACCCCAAGACCCACATGCCGTTCGTATGGTTGGAAGAAGACGGTCTTCGCACATATTGCAGCAATATTGGAACAATCAAACAACGCAGCAAACCATGAAGGCTTTCGTTTTTTCAAAGCAACGGCATTCAGATATTTCAGGAGAAGAAGCACTGATCTAGCGCTGAACTAACGTACAATATTATCAGGCAGTGAGGACGTTCTTCAGACGTTGGTCTTGGCAGGTAAATGTGTTAGCCGCGTAGGATGAGGCGAAAATTTGTGCGTTATTCAGTCATCGCTTCTTCGAAGAGGCAGCATTCAAAAATTGTGCACCTGCCGTGGTTGCTCAGTGGCTATGGTGTTGGGCTGCTGAGCACGAGGTCTCGGGATCAAATCCCGGCCACGGCGGCAGCATTTAGATGGGGGCGAAATGCGGCCGCCGTGGCCCAGGTGGTCGAAATTTCTGGAATCTCCCACTACGGCGTGCTTCATAATCGGATCGTGGTTTTGGCACGTAAAACCCCATAATTTCTTTTTTTTTTACAATTGTGTACTGCACTCGCAAATTCTTAAGCACGAAATGGTTACAGAGGTCGTCAGCAAATTTCTTTAAAATGTGGGTGGCCTTTACAGCTTCGTGGTATCTTCTCGGCGTATGATTGTAGCGAACATAGACGAGGATGCAAACAGTCACGCGAAAGACACAGACACGGCGCCATGTCTACGTCTCTCGCGTGCTTTCTTGCATCCATCTATATGCACTACGGTCATGCTACAAGATGCCAAACTAACAAGCCTCCGCTGCAGCACTTGGTAACTTCTCGTCAACGTTTTGACAGAGAACGTGCATGCGTCTTGCATGTGAGCTTAGTAGGATATGGATAAAGTCGAAGCCCGATGCAAGGTCCTTTGCTCCCCGCCAACAGCTTGGCCGAAGAACAGTTGAAGTTTTTGCTTAAACAGTGTACAATTATGTTCTTCGTTTAAGTGCAGCTTCAAAGCTAAAAGTGCAGCTTTTAAAGTTTTAGATGGAAGCCGAAAAGTGGTTACGAGATCAAGGTCGCGACGTGAGGAGTGTTAATCATTTTTCAGAGCCATCCGTATGTCAGGAAGGGTAGGGGGTGGTGGCAATCCCACTCAGATAGTGAGCCTTGAACTGTAAGCGCTGTTTTTAGGCACGAATACACGCTCGGCGATTAGAGCGCCTCACTCCACCTTGCTCCCAGTGATGCTGCTACCGACACGCAGTTTTACACGTAATCGCAAGAACCGTTAGCATACTAATGCGGAAAAGACTATTTCCATTTTGCGACTATCAAACGCTGCCAAATCTCACGTGCAAGGTCAGTTCCTCGCTGTCCCATAGAACTCCCTACAAGAATTAGATTGCGCAGAAGCGCGCGAGGTTCCTTCCTTGATGTGACTGAACCACTACGGCCGAAACCGCTTTACACCTGGCGCACACCAGGGCAACCGGCCGTGGATGCGGGACCGCTTCCTTCACCCCGGCTTTAACAAAAGTCTGTGCAGCCAATAAAACAATCTGTTCTGAAAGGACCAGGCCTTGTAATAGTTTATTTATTTCTCAAATGACCAGCAGAAAGAAACGTGTGACCAACTCGGTCATCTTGCTGCCTTCTGTTCAACCTCTGTCTCTTGGTGGCATCGTCTGTAAAACGAAGCAACTGAATTCAATAACTGCAATGAAATGCATCAATTCAACTACACCAGTGGGTTTCGTCCTTGCCAACGACTAATAAAAAAATAAACAATTATTTATTTGCTAGTACCTTTTCCAAAAAACACGTTTCATTTACTGCGGCCAATTGGAAAATTCTCACTTGCTGGCGTATCCTTACTTGCAGATGGCTGATGCCTTAGGAACATCAACAATTAAAAAGTTGATTGATCATATATTTTACTAAATAAGCCCGTGAATGCCAGAATAGTTCCAAGATTTTGTGACTGCCAGCAGGAAGTGCGCAAGTTTTTGGGTACTTGTAAGAAGTCTGTTGGGACTGAAAAGGGAATATCTTGATTGGCGAAATATGGTCCAAGCATATACATTTTAATAAAAAGGGCTTGTGAATGCAAATGCTAATCTCCCTTACCAGTTAGGCAAATGAAAGAAAATGACTTAACAATATTTCTTCTGACGAAAATGAGAAAGTAGTAAGAATACACACTTCCTAAGAGGAGGATGAGGAATAAACCTTTATTGCGGAACCAGCACTTTAAGATGGCCGGGCCTAAGCCTCCCATGAGGGGACGTCGAGGGCTTGCCTCGACGCCGCCTCACCGGCATGCTGGGTCGCCCAGGTTTGGTCGTCGAGGGCGGAGCTCCGCAGAGCCTCACGCAACTTCGACAAGAGGATCGTGGTGTTAATGTGTGTGTACTGTGCTGGGAACTCCCACAGCACATGTGGAAGCGTAGCCGGGTGAGTGTCACAGCACCAGCAGTTGGGGGTATTGTAAACTTCAGGGAATATAAGATGGAGGCGGGCTGGTGAAGGGTACGTATTTGTTTGTAGCAGACGCAGGGTGGTAGCCTGCGCCCGGCTGAACTTGGGGTGAGGGGGGGGGGAGGTTCGGCGACTAAGGTAAAATGCCTTAACGTGATCGTTATAAGTAGTCAGATTGTCCCTGGTGTCCAACTCGTCTCCAGTGTCTCCGGCGCAGTTGACTAGTGGAGTGAGTGACCTCGTTGAGGTTGGGGAGGTTTGGGTGGACAGTGACCGCGTGGACCGGGATCCATCTCAGGGAGATCATGCTTTCTTTAGAGTGTGGTGCCTGGCGGAAGATACGAAGAGCTTGAGGAGAAATACGGCCTTTGCTGAAGTTAGTGACAGCTGAGCGAGAGTCACACACGATGGGGTGACAGGTGGCATCTAGAGTGGCCAGGGCGATGGCCACTTCTTCAGCCTTTTCAGCAGTGGGGGTAGTGACGCTGGAGGCGTGGTGTAGGACTCCAGCGCGTGTGGCGAAGGCCACAAATCGTTTGTCATGGGAATATTGGGCTGCATCAACAAATATAACGCCAGGTACACGAGCAAGAGCTTTTATGATTGCTCCGGCCCGAGCTTGGCGCCGGGCCCTGTTAAATTCAGGGTGCATATTTCTAGGAATAGGGTCTGTGTGGATCCAGCTACGGATGTCAGTCGGGATCGATTGTTTGGGGCCCTGTTGCTGATGGTAAGTAAAGCCAGGCGTAGATAGAATAAAGCGTCCCGTTTCAGTAAGGGTGAGCCGTTCAAGCTGAGAGCGTTGTTGTGCTTCAATGAGTTCGGCAAGGGTGTTGTGAACTCCTAGTTGGTTGAAGAGTTCAGTACTGGTGTAATGCGGGAGGCCAAGTGCTTGCTTGTAGACCCCTCGTATGAGGGTGTCGAGCTTGTTTTGCTCAGCCCGGTACCAGTTGAGGTACGCAGCAACGTAGGTGATGTGGCATATGACAAAGGACTGCATGAGGCGGAGAAAGCTTTCTTCTTTGAGTCCCCCTCGTCGGTTGGAGATGCGTTTAAGAAGCCGTAGGGTGTTTTGAGATTGGGCGCAGATCTTGTTGAGAGCCAAGGCATTGGAGCCGTTGGTAGAGATAGTGAGACCGAGGACCCGGATACTAGAGACGTGTGGTATAGGACTGCCATCTTGAAGGCGTAAGGTGATAAGAGTCACAGGGTCGGTGCTCAGATTGGTGTTTTGGAGGGCGTCCCCGCTGAATGGGCTTGTAGAGAAGAAGCTCCGATTTAGCCGGCGAACAGCGCAGTCCGGTCCCTTGGAGATAGGCTTCAACCGTGTCAATCGCCGTTTGGAGGGCTGACTCCACTTGACCATCGCTGCCTCGGTACGCCCAGATGGTGATGTCATCGGCGTAGATGGTATGATTGATATTGTCGACTCGTTGTAGTTGCTTGGCAAGGCCAATCATGACTAAGTTAAAAAGCATGGGAAAGATAACTTAACCTTGCGGGGGGGGGGGGTGCCTTTGCTGCCAAGGGGAAGCTAGTCTGGTCGTAAATCCCCGACCGAGAGGGTGGCCGTGCGATTGCAGAGGTAGTCACGGATGTAATTGTAGGATCGCTCTTCCAGGTGGAGGTGGGAGACCTGGTCAAGGATAGCTTCATGGGAAATGCTGTCAAAGGCTTGAGTGAGGTCGAGTCCGAGGATGGCTTTCGTGTTACGGAAACGGTCGTTTTGTACTTGATGTTTGAGCTGCAACATAGCGTATTGAGTAGAAAGGTGAGGGCGAAATCCAATGATGGTGTGGGGATAGATAGAGTTGTCTTCGAGGTGTGTGTTGATGCGTGCTAAGAAGGCGTGTTCCATCACTTTGCCTACGCATGAACTGAGGGAGATAGGCCTTAGGTTGTTGAGGCTAGATGGTTTGCCAGGCTTTGGGATTAGGATAACGTTGGCAGTCTTCCAGGCAGCTGGCATGGGCTCATTGCGCCAGCCATCGTTGATGTAGTCAGTTAGATGGGACACGGACTCGTCATCGAGATTACGAAGGGTTTTGTTAGTGACCCCGTCTGGGCCTGGAGCAGAACGACCGTTAAGCTTGCGAAGAGCAGCATGTATTTCAGATGCACTGAAATAGGCGTCTAGTGTAGGGTGCGGAGATTCAAAAAGAAACACTAGATGGTTATGAAGGTAAGTAAACGACTAGAAAAAAAGGCCAGAGCGAGGATTCAGTGTTCTGGTGTTGATGTCGTTCATCCTTTTCTATCAGTTGCTATGGGTTATAATTTCAGAAAATGGAAGTTGAATGTCATACGGACGCTCATACGAATGTACTGATATCACAAAAGCAAGCTAGATGATAATACAATCAATTGAACTTCAAATTCAATTTATTAATTGATTGATTGATTCATTGATGTGTATTACCTCTACCTTGGTAGCATCAAGACACAAGTTGCAATAAGTTGAGTCATTATGGTGAGAATTTTTCACCGTTTATTTCGTGCTTTCATACAAACGCGTTAGATTCACCATGTTTGTTTATGTACTGTTTGTAAGAACTACAGAAATAATATGTTGGCTCAGTAAGTCAAATGTTTGTTTTCCTAGCTTCATATCACAATATGTTATTGTCTTATTACCTATAAATACTTACTATCATCTTATTTATCACTAAAAACCATTTCTAATGCAACAAAAGCTACACTACAGCCCACAATCTGCTTTTAATTACAAACAACTCTACGCGTTCTCAGTTTATGCATATTTAAGGCCAAGGAACGTGCGTTGCCCAACCCGTAATAATTTGAAACGAATGTATTCAATCAGATTTTCACATCCATGCAACTAAATAGCCGTTTGCGCTGATATAGACTCAGCATAATTTATGAAATTGCCTCCTTGCCCCTTAATACTTGTTCTGACATCAGAAAGAAGGCACGCTCTCGTGAAATCTGGTTCACTACTTCCATAACTTGTTTAAGCTTGGAAATAATTATGATTTTTTTTCAGTGGTATCTGTCTTTTTTCACCCTCAATCCACGTGCCTGAAACAACACAAACCTCTCAGTTTTTTTTTTCTTTTTTTATGAGACATACTAAGGTGCTAGTGTTCCAGGATAACTTTATGCTCATCCGCAAGTGTGCACTTTAGACATCTGGGTTTTTTTTATTTGATTTGATATATTTGTAAGAGTCCTTTTGTAAGAGGAGCGTCCCTCAGCCATATCACGTTTTGTAGTGATGCACTCATACACATACTGACACGTGTTCTCCCAATTTCGCCCAATAAAAAGCTAGTTTTGTCATTGACAGTATTTCTGATGTTTTCTTCATCGTCACTACTACGTGGCAATGTGCATATACGTATTACATATTTTCATCGGCACATTTTTATTGTTTTTTGGATATTTTTCTATAAGCTTCATACCGTCTTTTCTTGCGACTGAATTTATTCCAATACCTGTTTAATCAGGCCCAGGTGATCTTACCATTCTTCTCGGTCAGTTTCCCATAGTGAGCATGATCCGTTTTTAGGAAACATATACGTGTAATTAGCTGCGTGTATCTTATCCTAAAATTTCTCTCTGGCGCGTTTCTGCAAGGTCCAGCACTTATAACTTGTCATTGTACACGTTTCAGTGCTGCCTAAATGTACCGATTTCTCTTCGTGGTCCACCATGGTGGCTGTCGCCTACAAATACACTAACCCAAAGATGGTTCTGCGGTTTCTTTATTTCTGCTCCTTTATTTATTAACAGCGAAGCTGTTTACGATGAAGGTAATCCGGTGGTGTACGCAGAAAACTCATCCGCCTGGCGAGGACGTCACGATCGTCGCCTAGCAACGGAGTGCCACCTCATCGCCGCCGCTTCGCCGCCACCTCCTCGCCCCGCCGCTGCTCCCGCCACAGTGCCAACTTGCGACGCCTTGCCTAACCTCCGCAGCCGCGCCGCTCACTCTTCCGCCGTAGCTCTGCCTAACTTCTCCCCACAGCCGCGCGGGGGCGAGCTAGACAATGAGGCCACTCCAGAGTATATAGCTCCGCGTCGCCGAGGCGTGGAGACACACATTGCCTCGTGAGTTTGCGCCGAGCGCAAGGGTCGCCCGAAGAAGATCGTCACGGCCGAAGAAGAGGAGGAAGAGGGGTAATTTGTTTGCATAAGAGAAGAATGTTCATTCCTGAAAACATATATGGTCACTAACTCGGTAATAAAATCTTTGTAATGCTATCCACAATAATGTTACCCTTGACGCAGCTTGATGAGAGGTTTTTAGACAATCGTATTCACAAATAGCTGAAGCACACACGGCTTCACAATTTTTCTTAAACCTAAGAGATAAAATAAAAGTTGAAGATATATAAAATCCAGTGTGCACTTACAAGAACGTCTCATTCATATATCGCCGATCGCTCCGAGTAAAGCTCTTATACCGTGTTGACCCGAATCTGTGGCCGAGAATGATACAGAGATTTAAAACCTACACAAATAGAAATGTGTGTGCGTGCCTCACGCAATTCGACAACTACATTATCTTAGAAAATAGTCGTCTTCAGCGGAACATATATATGTCAATCGTAGTGTACGATTGACATATATATAGCTTCCAATGTATACATTTTCTCACGCACACCTGCGTCAAGCCACTTCTACCTGCTCACATGTATTACTGACAGCGACGTTGTCGAACATTTCCATGAATGAGTCAATTCTACTAGACTGATATAAAAGCAATCGGAATTCCAAGAGCTGTAGAAAAATTACCGAAGCATTTTTACGCTAGCACAAAAAATTTGGTCAATAAATAAGGCTTAACATCCTTATGACATCGAACATATGTGCAAGAACTGAGATTATAACGTGTTGGCTATGGAATTGCAGACCTAAGGACTGTTAACAGGAACTATAGCTAGTGTAATAGAAACGTTTGAGACAAAATATAAGCTCTGTGCTGGTTTTATCTGGGCTCGAAAATTCCCACAAAATTAAACCTTACGCAACTGTAAATATGCGCCACATGCAGAACCAGACTGAGGCGGCAAAAGTTATAAGACGTCTTCTTAACTGATTTGAGGCACAAAACTACCAATAATTTGGCAGAGGCAACAACGCAAACTCAGAACATCGGATCGTACCACTATCATCTAGCAATCATAGTGCTTCTTGCGACTGTAATAAGGAGAAATGTGTTTGTCAACTTATCTTACACAAAACATATATGCCTTTAAAATATTGACTCGCGCGGGGAATTCCCGTTAAAAGGCTCGCTTGCAAGAGGCATCGTCCGCGCTTTGATACCACTTACGCAAAGCGCGTCCTGTTCCGCATGAAGAAGGTTTTACCACTAGCTTACATCTGCATTCATCGCTATCAGTAAAAAGGTCACCTACATACTCTCAAGCGTACCCCCAAATGTACAGCTCACGTTCAGCATGTAAAAGATGAAAAAAATCCTTTCACTTGTCCAATGTATTTGTCACGCGGGCATGGAAACCAGCGCTACGGAAAGCTCTATGCGCGTTAGCGTTGTTTTTGTCACATTCATTGTGGCTTTTTTTTTCAACGCTACGACCATTGCTTCAAGAAGAGCTTCATATTTTATTGAAGTTTTTTGCTGGGGTCGCAATGTTCCGAATCATTCCCACTTGATGCTACTTTTCAAATTTTCCAAGGTTCTTCGTACCGACAAGTCAGTAGTTGGCTCGTGCTAACACGTGTATTTGTAATAAGTGTTGTGTACCCGCAAATTTCGGACTGATAACTGATAAGACAGACTTCAAGCGTCATTGTTCTCTTTGCGCTGTATGTTCTGTGCTTGTACACATTTTTTAAATTCTTCCTTGGCTTATATTCAGCATTTTGCACCTTCCACGTCCCCTGGCTAAAATGGTATTCGTCACATTTTTGGGTGGTTCGGTCTGCTTTCACACTTTTGTTTTAACAAATAAAAACAGGCTGAGTGCCTCATCAAAGGAAATGGAGAAAATACACACAAAGTTATTGGTTAGGAAGGGAAGAATAATGGTTAAGGAACAAGAGCGAAGGCGCTGCACATGATAACCCGGAAAATGATGATTTAGGCACGGCTGGCACCCCCGTCATCATTACTGTCATCCTACAGAAAAGTAGCTAAGAGGATAGCCACTAGTGAAGACTCGCAAAAGATGCACAATGAAATATTGGATTTCGAAGAGGACTAGCATGGGAAAAACAACGAAGCGTAATGTGATTCTATCAAATCCAATTTTTGAGTGCAGTGGCTTCTTTGCATTTTTATTTGGAGAAGAAAAATTGCACAATATATGCTTACACAAACGCCGTCGCACGGGCAGCGAAGTCAATACCAAGTGCTTCATTTGGAATGCTCACAACTGCAGCACTCGCGTTCGTACTACAGAACGTTCCCCGGGTGTTCATTTCTGAAAAGATAATTGAGAGTTATTA
Source organism: Dermacentor silvarum (assembly GCF_013339745.2). Lineage (NCBI taxonomy): Eukaryota > Metazoa > Arthropoda > Arachnida > Ixodida > Ixodidae > Dermacentor > Dermacentor silvarum. Next base: position 87,954,456 of record NC_051162.1, read on the forward strand.
TTTATGTTTGAGATTCTGCAACTTGCTGTTCTACTGATATGATACTTTCGAAAAAATCCATTCAAGATGCGCTGCAAGAAATGACTAGTTCGAAGAGCCATTTTATATCACTACAATATAAAATCTATAAATATTATGCAATATATTTCATGAGGCGCTCACAATTTCTTCGCGTCAGAAATAATGTATCATTTCTCATTTGCATTGCTTTGCTAAACAAGGCTGCAAAATGCAGGTATTTTTTTACTCTTTTGAGTTCTGTTTTGGTTTCCCTCGTTATACCGAGCAGTGTACTCCACCACTTCAGAAGGCGTTGTAATAAAAGACCGCAGGGGCACCTTCTTTCAAGGCAATGTATTTCTTTATTTAGGCACAAAGAATAACGAAAAAGCCGGTGTCTATGGACACGGTTATCCCAAACACACTACTAAGGTAAGAATAAAGAAATGAACAAGAACAATTCGACAACTACACACCCAGGAAAAGTCACAAGCACCGCTGTGGCCGGAATGCCATGAGTGACACTGATAACACTCCTTGGGCCAAATCTACCATTTATTCGCAAATATTCGAGAATACAGAACGAAAGATAACCACCGCCGTAGCTGCATTGGGAGTACATCACACGCGTATGCAATTTGTGTTGGTTTATCCACTACCGGCGTCAAATTATTTTTTTTTCAACGTGAACTTTCTGTTTCCTCATTTGTGCACTTCCATTAAACGCGCAATAAGTTTGCCTTGTGCCTTCCTTTTCTTGATTGCCTGTGTCCCTCATGTTGTCAAAGCATACAAAACTGAACACCTTGTACCCTCTTCGTCTCAGTCAAGCACGCAAACATTTTCCCTACACACACGAGCACCGCAAACGGTATCCAATAGCAGGAACATTCACACATCTCACAGATCGAGAAAGAATAGAGTATTGGAGTAGCATACATAATTTTTTTACATAATAATATAGGCAACGTTCCTATTGGCACATAAATGCGACCACCCAAAACGACAAGGCCACCGTATGAAAATGTCAGAAAGAAAAAAACTTTGTGGATACAATAACTCAATAATGTGGCTCTTCAATGAAGTGCCAGCTAACGGTCACTGAGGGCGTCAATTGACGGACTCGGTTTATCAAGGCATGACCATGTTTCGAGCATTGTGCTTACTGTGAGAGGATGTCTGTAAAAAACGTTTAAAGGTCACGGAGAGGAACCCGCCGTTGGTGTAACGTAGGACCTGCTATGATAATATGCTGCACTGAAGGGTTGGCATTGCCACAGAAGCTACAATTTCAGGGCCTTCTTCTCTTGAAGACACACAATATATGCTGCGCCAGTTCATTGACGCATATCTGGTTGCCAAGTCTATGCTGCAGTGCAACAAAAGGTAATGGTGCCTTATGCGACAAATGTAACTGCAGTGAGGGTGCTGAATGCGCACATGGCGATAGCTAACTTATGGGCTACCTAATTGCCTCTAATACCTACTTGACTCATTAGCTACTGAAAACTATCATCATGAACAGCATAAAAAGCAATGGTCAATGTTTTCGTTATTTCGTATGCCGTATAGTTATCTACACGATATTGAAATATTTCGTTACTTGTAGAACTCTTTTGGGAGTCGGAATTTGACTTGAGCGCCTTGAAAACTCTAGCTCCTGAATACGCGCTATACTATTTTTTTTACAGCGACGCTGTTTATGGCTAGGTTTCCGAGAAATTTCATGTGCGCGCGCAAAAACTCCGGTCTCGTGTTCCAATCCTGTTCATTGTGCAGAAAAGGTCCCAGTGCAATGGCATATACCTTTATGGACTTTGGGTGGAGGGCTCTGGGACCTGTAACGTTCCCTTGAACTACCCTTGTCATACCTAGGACCCAATGAGGTCCCAGGCACAAGAGTAAGAACAATTTTTTTATTAATGCTTATTGACAAAACATCGTAACAAAGGGGTTACAAACCTAAACATAACGGAGTAAAACTGTATGCAATAAATATCGAACAGAAAATGGCTAAAAAACACTAGTTAGTTGTGCTACTAATATAAAAGGCTAAAACTGTAAAGCTGTATATATAACGCTTCTCTAAAAACAATAAATACATTAGGCTGAGCCGATATAACTTGTCTAAATCTGTGTGGAGAAGCAGATCGTGCCACTTATAGAAAGTTTTTCCATGATCCGCAGGTACTGTTTGCTGCAGATACTGCGCAGGACACGATCGTTCCCTGGGTCCCAGTTGCCAAGGCAGCCTCCTGCCAAGGAGCACCCAAAGAAACTCGTACAGGTGCGGCATGGAAGTAAACTTACAGAGGAAAATGAATCAGCCCACCTGAAACTCTCGGATGCTGTGTTACACTAGTAGTCTACTACTAGTCAAGCATTTAAGAAATAAAACTACTAAATCGTCGTGAACTTCCCATCAATTTCAATAAGTGTATGCTACCACATTCTTCCGAGTAGCTCGAAACAACGCGCCCACTCCGTGAAATTACGATGACTAATGAGCAAGCTGTCAACCACTGTTTGTAATATGTGCTAAGACATTTCGTTAGCGCAATCTTGGTGGACATGTGCCATAACTGAACTCGATGTATGCAATGTGGTAAGACATCCCTAACACATTCTTATGAAAGAGCCTCAGAATATCTGCGAGATGTGAGCATTGGTAGATCATTCAACCTACTGTGTTTATGCCGAGAAAGATAAACTCGATAATGAGCCGCCCATCGAGTGGTAGGTTTGAGAGAACTCATAACAGAATTGCGTTCCTGGTCTCTTGATAGCTTTCGCAACAGGAAGGCTTATTTACAGCGTTTTTGGAGCCATTCTTCAGTCAATTCTTTTTGCAACCTCTCCCCCACCCCCCAATATATTCATAGTGCACCTTCTCCTAAAAATGAGTGAGAGCCTCGTTTAGCGTACTTGTCTAAACTGTGAAAACGTCGACAGCATTTAAAGCAAATGGATTCTTATGCATTGTCATCGCTAACCTGTAATATAGTATGAGACGTGTGATAACACATATTGATGGTCGACAAAGTATACCCTAAATGACCTCTTTTGGTAGGTACTGTATCTTAGCAAAAGTATTTCGATTATATTTTACTGTTATGCTTCGTGCGGAGATATTTTTTTACGACAGTGTATGCACAACGGTAAATACAATCTTTCCGCTCACATGACCAATAAAGGAATATTGAAACAAATGCAGCACTTACTACTCCAACATGTTTATTACATAGGCAGACATGGTGCCAAGCAATACAAAGAAGTTCACACAGAAGTCCATACAGATAGCATTTGTTGCTTTTGACCGCTCATTCGGTTTTAACATTGGCCTAATTATCTGCTATGCAAACGCCCAATTTAACACACTCATGGATGTGAAAGAATGTATGGCGACGTTTCGTTTCAAAAATATTGTTAAATCCTATTTGTTGTCGTGTGCTCCTGCATAGAATACGTATGACCTCAAGCGCCAGGTGGTTAAGGATCTATGAGAGAAAAAAACTGATTTGTTTTTGTTGTGTTACTAATTGTCGCTACTTTTATTGACCTAACTTTTTCCCAATGCATCCGCTATCAACTATTTAACTTCTTATAGAATGTTCACGCTAGAGCTGAACAGTTCATCGTTGGTTGGGCTATTGTCATGCAGACTTTTCTGCCTTCAGCCGTACCTTCCCCTGTCCTGTATTGGGTCGGAAACAATAAATCGAACGAAATGAAAATAAAATGATATCACGAGGTATCATTACGAGTATAATCATATCCCCAAGATAGTTATCTATTGTTTCTCAAAATGCTCTCCCTTGATGCCGTTATATGGCCGTTTTTACGAAAAGGAATGCACTGGCTTTGTTTTCAGAAGTGACAAACTTACGATTGGTGCAAATTTCTTTTTTTTTGCGCCTTAGCGTCATTTTTTGCCGTTTACGTTAGAATTTCGAAATCGTTAAATGAGCACCGCAATAACAATACATCCTTCCTGGTCAATTACTGCAACATTATTGTCATAATGGTAGCGCTATTGATGTCTGAGAAACTGGGCAGGATAAGCTGCTAGGCTTTATATAACAATAAAAATCTTACCAAAACGTTCAACTGGTACTTGATCAGTTTCATGTTTTTTACCGCTCTCCTTTAGTATACTTCGACTGAAAAAAAAAACAAATACTATACGTACGAATATAATTCAAGGCAAGAAGCTACATAGAGAAATATGAAGAATGGGCCGGGAGATACGTTCAAAATGAGGCACATTTACTGTCATAAAAAAGGCGCACGAGAGCACAGATTGCATTTTCAAAGATAACCATAACTGGCCTTCAGTTGGCTACTTCAGTCATAAAAGCCAAAGCAAGAATGCCGCCAGCAAAATTGACTATTTTCACTGTGACAGTCTATTTGGCCGAATGCGTTCTTGAACAGTTCTTTTGTGGCTCTAGTCAAGCTACAAAATATCGCTGGCTAGGATCATCAGAAACTGAAGCGCAACGTTATCTTCAGGCGTGTGACATAAGGACTTGACTTTAGAAATATATTTCAAATTTTTTATACTTTAAATTATACACAAAATTGACTTTTGTAATTTTCCGAACCCTGGTTTTATATCACCTTTGGGTTAGTATACTGATTAAATGTGCAGGGCTCACAGTCATGCCTTCTTCGCAACTGTTCCTACACTTGTCGTTTTATGCACTAAACAAATAATTCAAATTTATTCACCATGCACTTTATGCCAGTGTCACGTTTTTCACCACGCACTGAAAGCTTGTATTGCCATAGAGAGCACTTACAGATTTCATTTTTCGCTAGTCTGAGCCAGGTGACGCGATATGTATTATTAGCGAGAATGAATGCAGTTTACCTCAGCAAAGAAATCAAAAATACCTATATGGGTTCCAAGTAAATGTTTAACAAAATATAAGTTAGTGTCCACGAAGGCTATTTATTGAAAATAATTTATTGTAGATTTCTAGAGCACGAACATCTCGATACTTTGGGAACTATTGGCCTAAATTACATTTCAGGGGAGGTTCGAGGATGAGCCCGCCATGAAAGCAAAATATGTTATTTATTTTACCAACGTATTCGACATATCACGTGCTGTCAGCAACAGAGCAAAAACAAATGGAGGAATGTTGCATGCAAGTATATGCATTCTGCGACACTCTGTTCACTCGACTGCCACGTTTTCCGTTAAAATATAAATAAGTGAAGTTTGAAACGATATGTTCATCCTCTGAACACAATTACGAAAACAAGTTCTGCCTATGTACAGACGCATCCTGCGAAGCGGCAGACTAAACGCACAGCTGTGTGATATCATCAGAACCGACAGTGTGCATATGTGCGTGTTTCTTTCCGAGCAATCATGCTCTTGTCCCCGTACTATACCAAATTCCCATTATGTCCTTTGCGAGTTATAAAATCGCAATCTATTTGGTGTGCATACTTGAAGTTGTACAAAAATGAATTACTAAAGTGTGAAGAATGTATTGCTTAACATCTCCAATTACATCTACAGGGAAGCCACACCTACGGCAATTTTGTTAAAACATGTAAAGTGCAGTTAGGTAGGCTGTTAGATAAGGAGACGCAATGCTTGTATTATTATTTACTCTTATTCCCGAGGGCTCAAAATGCTAAAACGGAAATTGTTGCAGCCTTTACGCGTGTTAAAGGCAGAATTATGGAAAACATAGACTTTCAAGCTGCATCCTACGGTAGCAAATTTCTGAAGCACACACATGTGAAATGCAGGACCTGCGCCCTTACCTAAAAGTGCAATTGACAAATAACACACAAGAAAGTAATATATGACTATATCCTGCGGGAATATTTATTGATTGTGCGAGCAATGTTATCATTTTATCTGTGTCATTAGTATCACAGCATATCCAGATGGTTCGTGCGTGCAGTGCTACTCTTTTTTTTCATAACATCTGCAGAGTGTCCGACGTAACTTTAGCCCGCTGTTACGATTCCCCTAGAACGGCCATGCCCGGACCACGTGCAGTCTGTTGCGATTCACATTGAGTGGCCATGCCCGGACCAGGTGCGAACACATGGGAAACGGCGTGCCAAACGATTTCTTTCGTCAATATGAACAGATGTGTCCGTCGCGATTGTCAGTGATACGTCAGAGACGAAACCTGTCGTGCCGCCTTGCGACCATCTCACCCCCGCTGGGGACGATCACCCCGCTACGGTCACCCACCCTCACTTCTTCGTCTGATTGCCCTGTCCTGCGGTGGGGGCAGGAGAGGGGAAGAGTGGCCGGATGGTGGTGGGTACAAGAAACCAGCAAGAGCCACGTGGAGAACACTTTTGCTTTACCCTAGCATACAGGCGCAGGCACGTTGAACGTTTTTTATATGTTTTTTGGAGCACACCACTCGCCCGTAACCATCTATTAAACTTGTGTTATTTGTTTTTACGTCACCTCGTCTTCCCTGCCGGACCCTCTCCGATGGTCAACCTGGTTCGAGCTCCAAGCAGACACTGTTGAAAGTTCACCAAACCCCGGCCCGTAACACCACGAATACACGCAAAGTGCCTCTAGCCGCCATCCCCCGGCAATATTGCGTGTATTCGCGGGTTTCTTCCACGCTCGGAAAAACACTTTGATGTAGCACATATGGAGCAACAGAAAGCTGTATCGACAGTTTCTCGCGTTGCTCTACATTATCACATTGACAATTTTCATCTAATTATAATACTTGAGAGGTCAAATAAATAATTCGGACTAATTATTAATTAGGCGGAATGCAAAAAATAATCTGAGTAACTGTAAGCGACGGCAAACAACATTATCTTGCTTCTGCCCAGCTACGTGGCATTTGCGTAGTATTAAAGTTTGACTAAAATTACGTGGGTGGTCCTGTATATATGGTCAAAAGAATTCGATAGGTTAATTGTTTTGCTTCATGAAATAATTGTTGTGCAGTCATTCATTATAACAGACAGTTTAACTGGATCTTCACAGCAGAAATACGCGTGACATCCGCGTGTACTATGGCGTAGGGAAATGGTCGGGCATTCTTAGAAAATCAATCAATAGCTTGCCTCGTGCCTTGCTGGGCAAACATTTACTCTCTAAATATAAATAACTGATTTCTTTCCATTCCGCCAACCAGGAAAATTATGAAACAAACTTATATTCATGCGCTACTGAAGAATATCAAGGTCATTTTTTTTACATTAAGAATGCTGGAGTGCTTGGCCCTCCAGATAGGGACGACCGTGGAAAAATTGTAGCTAACACAATATGAAAACATAATTCTGTTATCTCCCGTTGGTTCTGTGTCCGCGTTCAAATTTCAGCATATAGATTTTTTCTCAATAGCTGATAACGTGCGTGTTGTGAGTGTTCCGTAAGTATAAAAAGAGGTTTTTGCCGGTTTGTTCTATACATTTTCTTTGTGCACTTTTTTCTGGCCTAATTTACTGAAATTTTCGAAGTGTTTATTTCTTTTTTTGCCAGAAATACTGATGTGAAGACAAGGAATGACATGACATAAGCATAGAGAGTTTGAGTTTGAGCCATGAAGTTTAAGTTTGAGTAGGGCTGCCTAAGGCATAATAAAAAGTAATAAAAATGCATGCAATGTGACATTGTAATCATGTTTAGAAAGGCCCCTTTTACAGTAATCTTGACTTCGCTTAATGTATTCAGCGTGCCAGTCACTGTGGAAGACAAACCATCTGAGCGATGTCTCTCGCATTTGCCCTCTACCTGGGTAAGCTCACAGCAGGTGGTACAGATCGGTGTCCAGCCAAGCTTTTAGATTTGGGGCAGGTGGTGTTATCCTATTTAAGCCATTTTATTCACAAGTGGCAATATCACTGACAGGTACCCTATTCCGTGGCCTCCTCAGTTAAAATTCCGTCAGAGTTGTAAGGCTGTGGGACCGGAGGAGTGCACATGGGGAATGAAATTGCGTGTATGCGTTGGAGGAAGTGCTTGTTGACGTAGGAAAACGATAAATGAGTCGCCTACAAGAGGTGGCGGTGCATGCATGATCTTTGTTTAGTCGTGTATTGTTATCTGCCATTGCATTTAGAGGGCACATGTATGTCCTTAAGCTCAGTTTATGTGAATACTGAAATGCGAGTTATTGTGAAACATGTATTGATTGAAAATTAATGTACCTTTACTACCTCGCGTCAGTCTTTTACTGGCACTCAATAAATCACCGTATGTGTGTACATGGACGATGACAACATCACCCAAATACACACATACGCTGATTTATAAACAGTGGGTTGCGTTAAGGGCGTCCTATATGGCCCGGACTTCCAACTAGTTACAGACAGGGACAGTTGAAAAGTAATATTAAAGGCGCTGAGTCAGAGCAAACTGTTGCTGAGGCTACAGCGTAGAATGATTGAAAGTAGCAAAATATTCTTGTTCTTTATATTGTTTATGTCTGCTTGATGTGCCAAATAAAGGAGAAAATGCACCCAATCAAATAATAAGAAGGTGGCCGCGGGTAATTCATGCCAATTTTACAACGTTTGGCAACCCAAGTTATAAAAATTCACGATCAAAAGAACGTGCCTTTACCATGCAATCTAATAACATTGGACATTTTGAGAACTATCATGTCCTAACGCCATTATTTAACAGGTATGAAGCTCAGAGGTAACAAATACCAACTTTGTAAAAAAATAGAACACAGAGTTATTTGAGACAGTCTTGGTCCTGGCGAACTCTAGCAGATTCTCGAGCGTTTTCTCGCCATCCACAGCTTGCGTCATATTCTCAAATGGTACAGACAGGTTATCATTCTGCAATGACAGAGATAAGAGGAGAAAATAAATAGACGCGCCACACACATCAGCCCTTGGTGGCGTAGACTTGCACCGAGGAGCTCCAGTTTTCAAGTGCTTCAGCAAAAAGCGCGCTTGATTGAGAATATCGGTGCAACAACAGCATATCTATTATTTTCGAATATTTTATTCCTGCTCTAAGAACGAGTTGTCCGCATTTTAAGTCAACGCTTTCTGTGCCAACCATATGCCTCATATGTTATATTAAACTACATCTGAACAGTCATTAAATGAACTTGAAAATGATAACGCCTACACAGAGGGACCAAGGAATGGTACACATTTCTTCGATCATTGCAAAACAATACCACCTAGGAAGTGCTCGCGCAGGCATGTAATAAATTTATCCCTACCCTTAAGGTACGGCGCAATTCGTCCGTTATTGTTCCCGCGAGTTCATGACTTTGAGATGAAAGCCTCAAATCTGAATAACTATCTGCGCTTGTGTCTCGCATTGACGGGCCTTCATATAAAAACACAAACCAGCCATGGACACATTTGATAATAAAAAATGCAGTGGAGGAACATATTACAGGAAGCCTCCCTTGTGGCCAACTCGTATCGCGATTCAACGCGGCATGTTGACAGACTCAAAGCTTACAAGTTAGGAGCAGCAGCAGTTGGGCCAATCAATTCTCACAGAATAAGAATCGCTTGAGCTGGTAAATTATGAAAGAAAAACAATAGCAACGAAAAACATCAGAAAGCAACCATAATCGTAACAGTGTCTCCTCGACGATCAGCACCAAAATAGAAACTCAAGATGATCTTATCATTTTGCGTTTCATGAAAACTTAAGAACATTTTCCTCAGCCAACATTCCATTGTGAACAAGGGATCCGTATGGATCCCGAAGCGTCATTTTGTTTTCATTTTGACCTTGGTCAGTGGCCTGCTTCACAAATAACAATGCTTTTACCTGACCAGACGGTATTCCGTCGAACTCTTGACTAAAATGATCTTCAATGCGAACCGGCCAAGGATGTCGTAATAACCAGTAAAAAATGTTCATCCGACGAGAATGCGCTAGCATTCATCTTCCGCAAACCTTAAGTAACCGGCAAGATCCCTAAAGAACGCCACAAGGCTTCTTAACGACACCTAACACATGTCAGTTCACACCTAATGTTCAACCTGACGCTTGGCCCACTTAGCTTCTGCTTTCCCTACTAAGCAGACATTTTTTGGACACTCCAGGCGCATTTCTGCCGTCGCCGTCGGTGTCACTATGAGGTTCAGTATAAAGTCCGAGAGCGATAAAATAATCGCCAATGCGCCTTACGCTGTGTGTGCGAGTGAAAGCGTGCGACGGTGAGCCGGCGATCTTGGCTCAATCTCGCGCGCGGAAGGGGCGAAAGCGGGGAAGAAGCGCACCGTCTTCCGTAGTGCGCACTGCCCTGGGGGAAGGGTAGGAAAGAGGGGGGGGGGGGGGAATACTGTGGTGTCCGGCCTATCGCCGCAGTCCTTAATGCGCAGGCAATAAAAGGCGTGCGCCGCAACCTGCGCGTGGGCTTATCTCGACCAGCCACGCACCGATGAACATGTGGCAATAAACGTCGCTTCGCCCCTGGAAACTTGTCTGCTCCTTCGCATGAACCACGCAACACAACAAATACTAGTCCGGGCGGCCTGGACCGCAAGTCTCCGCAAGGTTCCGGGGGGGAGAAGGTAGGTAGATGGGGTGCGTTTTACATCGGGCGGCCCGGCGGCCTGGGCCGCTGTACCTTGAAAGCCATCTGCGACGGGGACAGAGCTTGCCGCGCGCTGTGTTTTCGCGGCTTAATTCGGGTTTCTGCGAGATGCATCACGAAGGTCAATTCACTCGCTTCGGCTGCTGTGTTTCCTCACTCCAGCGTTCTGACAGCGCGTTTCCGCGGTCATCGAGTGAGATTATGTGTTCATTGTGCGCACATGACACCATGCTTGTTAATTTAGTTAGTATTCCTATGTTTACAAGTTTATACAACCGATAAAACTCTGTCCTTACTGCGTATAGCTGTCCACTAATTTGCTATCGCAAACGATGCTTCGCCTTTCGAGCGAAACTGCGACAATCTTGGAGCAGGATTACCGCTTGCGGTCGCCAACGAGCCGGTCTGTGGTTCGCCGCAGTGCCAGTGGGGCACTGCAAGTCTGGCGTGCTTTTGCATGCCGATCGAAATGGCTCGGCTGTGCGCGCCTGCCAATTTTCCGACGTCGTCTGCTTGTGAACTCCTGTGAACACCGCGCCCTTGTTACACGCGCTGTACATTGGCCGCCATCCTGTATCAAAGTTAGCCCTGCAGAATGACTGCCGTAGTGCCCGCCAGAGGAGAGCCCATAAAATATTAGAACTTCTTCTAACTTCCGCACGTGCACATGCCTGCAACTGCTTCTCTTTTTTTTTTGAATGAATGAACATGCGAAAAAACTGTTCTACTCCTTTGTTCCGACGTTCTTTTCGTTTACGGACGCACGTAAGGCTCCGTCACACGTATGCAACCTGTGTCTTGCTTGCAGCGCATGTGTGCGGCACCGGCAGAGCGCACGTAACAGAAGCGCGATGTTCGCAGCAGTGCGCAAGCAAACGACGTCGCAAAATTGGCGGCGCGCACAGCCGAACCACTTGGGTCATCACAAAAAAGCGCACCAGGCTTGCAGCGCTCCGGTGGCACTAGGGTGAACCACAGGACAGCTCGCTGGTCGCGGAAGCAGTAATGCTACTCCAAAAAACGCTGTTGGGTTTCGTGCATCTCAGCCTGCTGCCACTGCTCAGCAGAGCTGATCGATGAAGCGGTCAAGGCGACGGTGAGATGAGAAAACATTTCTGTGCAATGTATACAAGGTCGTTACATAGTCGGCACAGGGGCCGAGAGCACAACGGTTTCGCACTAAGGCCCGCGCCGAGAACCCGGGAGCACGTATCCCTTTGCTCGCTTTCCGTCTTCCTGCGGCTCGCTTCTTATAGCCCCCGGATGCGTTGGATGCGTTGCACCAGTCGGCAGTTCGAACCCTGAAATCAGGAAACGCCGCTGGTCGCTGCTAAAATTCGATGAATGAGCGAGAAGGCTTGACGTCGGTTGCATCAGACACTCCGCCGGTTCGGTGACTCATCAGCGTGACGCGCGCCGGTACGGGGCACACCCAGTGTGTTTCGAGGAGGTGTCGCCTGCCGCGGGGCAGCGAGGCGAGCTGGCGTTCGGCCGATCAGCTCGGCACCTGGCTTCAGCACCATGCGTGATAACGAACTGTTCTGGAAAGCTCTTGCACAACAGCGGTCTCACCGCCGTGATATACCACACTGCAGCATCTTGCTTCCAGGGGTACCGTCGGGCAGCGCTGCATGTACTGGCGGCCACGTGCGCGGCGCACCCACTGTCACCTTTCAATCCGCCAGTGCTGGACCTCAGCATGAGATTCCATACTCATTGACGGCACTTCATCCATTTTAAACGGTCTAAATAGCTCGTGCCGTCACATGACAGCAGTGCAGCTGTCTAACGCCGCAAGTAAGCTGTTAAGTCCACCGCAAAGCGCCTCTGTGTGATTCCTTCCTCTCCACTGCTGGCTCGCTAGCTATGTTACTCTGCAAACACGATGTCGCGCGCCACCTGTATTCCTATTGGCTAACAACGTGGGACGTACAGGCCAGCCTCTCCCGCTTTCACACAGACCGTCGCTCACCTCTATGGTTCCTTCTCTCCACTTGGCATGGCACACACTCTCCTCCTCTTCAATGTTTCCTCTGGTCCAACGCCACAAGGTAACCGATGGACGCCTCAGGATTTTTGTTCACATGAACATCGTAATTCTGATGCAATTAAAAGGCGAGAGGGCATGGGCAGTGCCTAAAACGTCAGTAACTGATCTTTGTTCATTGTCCGCTCTACCACTAAATCTCCTTTCGAAAAACTTAATTTTTACGCAGCGTCCAGAATGATGAAAGAGTTTCCATTATTGCAAGATTTTAGCATCGTCATATATGCGTTGCTCAAAAAAAACAGCACACACCAGAAAGCGTCCCGTTCATGATAACCTGTCAAAAGAGGAAGACGAAGCATTGTGAACCTTGCGCGACAATCAAAGTCATTAAGCCAGCGGACAAGATTACCACAGGGGTATTACTTGAGCCCATCGGCCACGGCGGCGAAGGTTTCTGTGAATGGGGCCAGTCAATGTTTTCTTGCCGAGCACCCAAGCAATTGTGCCGTTAAATTTGAACGGTAAATGAAAGAAGTCCTCGCGACTGCGCTCAAGTCAGGAAAGATAAGCTATCCAGATGTCTGAAATCTTGCTCAGAGTCTTTGGACCGAGCCGCTTGCATTTACTTTTAAGAACTCCCAAAATAAACAATTCTGGCCGGCGCATTGTTTCAATAAAAAAGTAGTGGCTGAAAAATATATGCTTTATTAACTATCTCATTAGGGTCATTCGAAAATCTTTTCGTTCTTACTATAAAAGCGCACATCACTTTCTGAAGAAATATTATAGCTGATTCTCTACAAACAGGGTGTTACTGGGTCAATATGAATGTCGAATGGCTGTGAACTAACATGCCTCGCAATTAAGGAATTGAATAATTATATGCCCATTAGCTCACTTTGAATACAGTAAAAAATATTTACCAAGATAATGTCAAATAGAATCAGGGGATCACTTGACTTCAATCAACTAAGAGAACATGCTGGCTTCAGGAAGGCATATTCTGCGATGGATCACATGCATGTAAGCAATTATGTAATTGAGAAATTGGCGCACTGCAATGAAAGTGTCTGTTTGGCTTTCGTAGATTATGAAAAGGCATTTGATTCCGTTTAGATACCATCAGTCAAAGAAGTATTGCGTCTTCAAGGAGTACAGGAGGCACGCGTGATTATCTTGGCAAATATCCGCAAAGTACCACAGCACAACAGATGTTCACAGTGCTACAAGTGCTACTGTTATGTGCAGTAATTGCATGCGGTGACAGGGACTGACTGTGATTGTGCACCTGGGCTGCCTTTATTCCTGTATATCTACTTTCCTGTCACTTTACTTCCCCCTCCCCTCTCTCTCCAGCGTAGGGTAGCAAACTGGACCTGCTCCTCTGGTTAACCGCCCTGCCTTTCCCCTTTTCTTCTTTCTCTCTCTCTTTTGGTTTTCCCAAATAAAAGTAGAAAGTTACCGATCAAGAAAGGGGTCAGGGAAGGAGACACAGTCTCTCCAATGCTATTCACTGTTTGCTTAGAAGCAGTTTTGCAGCTTTTATACTGGGAAGGCTTAGCAGTGAGGATCAACGGTGAATAATCAACAACCTTCGGTTTGCAGTTGACACGGTCCAGTTCAGCAACATTGGGGATTAATAGCAACAAATTATTGAAGGCCTTAACCATGAAAGTGTCAGAGTAGGGTCGGAGACTCTTATGCAGAAGACAAAGGTAATGTTGGATAGCGTAGCAAGGGAACAAGAATTCATGATTGGCAGTCTGCCCCTAGAGTCTTTGCACGAATGCGCTTGTATAGGTCACCTAATGACAGGGGACCCCGATCACGAGAAGAAAACGTACAGAAAAATTAAATGAGTTGGAGTACATCCTGCAGACCTTTTCTAATCCTGACTCGGAGCTTACCACTGTTGTTGAAAAGAAAAGTGTACAATCGATGCATTGTACCGGTGCTAATATATAGGGCAGAAACTTGGAGGTTTACAAATAACCTCAAGAAGAAGTGATGGAACGAAGCGGCTAGGAGTAACCTTAAGAGACAACAAGAGAGCGGGGCGGATCAGAGAGCAAACGGGGTTGGCCGGTATGCTAGTTGACGTTAAGTGAAACAAATGGAGCTGGGCCGGCCATTTAATGCGTAGGATGGATAACCGGTGGACCATTAGAGTTACAGAATGGATACCAAGTGAAGGGAAGCGGCAGTCGAGGACGGCAGAAAACTAGGTGGAGTGATGAAGTTAAGAAATTTGCAGGGGCAAGTTAGAATCAGCTACCCCAATACAGGTGTAATTAGAGATCGCTGGGAGAGGTCGTCGTCCTGCAGTGGGCTTAAGATAGGCTGATCATAAGGATGATAATGATGATACCCGGCACCAAAAACATAGTCGCTATAGTCTTCGTGTGCGCTAAATACCTATTATCCAAACATTCGCAGAAATATGAAATTGAGAATCTTCTGAATGTGGTACTGAGAAATGAGCTCTTTGAATTCGACATTATTCTCAAGTAAACGGACCCGCGATTGCAACTAAAATGGCTCCTAGTTATGCTTATATCTTCCTAGCGTAATTAAAAATCCTGTTTCTCGAAAATTCAGTCATCAAATCAATATTCTACAAGAAGTTCTTTAATGATAGATTCTTTGAGTGGGCCAGCTTTGAACAGAGCCTCCTGCACTCCATTTCTCATTTCAAACCTCTGCACACATCCAATACCTTCACGCACAGTTTCTCCACAAATAGTGTTCACTTCTTGCTTGTCACTTTGTCGCTAAGTGCAGCTAAGCTTCCACATCACTGTATAAAAAGCTGGCCGATTATCAGCAGTACCTTCACTTCTATAGTAGCCATCCGCACCACCTTAAAACAAGCATCCAAGCAAAGGGCCATTGGCTCCGAATGCGCACCATAGAAGACACATGCGGTAGCACTAAATTGAGATTGTGTGCGTGAAAAAAATACCTTGAAGAAATAGTAGACAATGCAAGCCAAGGATGGTACCTAAAATCGAGCAAGTATAATGCGAGAAATAGTGAACAAAAGGAAACCCGCAATCTGATGCGAATTTAGTCCTCACATATACCGTGCGTGCTGCCCTAGTCAGTGCCATTCTCAGCAGCCACTTTAGCATCATCAAACAGAGTAGCTGACTTGCCTTTTCTCTGCCACTACAATGTCATATGTAAATACGCCTGGGCTTCTCCTTTCACGTGGGATGATTGGCGGACCTGCGAAGTTGTCCCCTATGCGAGACGGAGCACCGCAGCGGACAACCGGGCCGCCATGTCATCCGAAGTAGAGCCTTCAAGTGCGGCACTGTCGACGCAACCGATCGTCATCCTCTCTCGGCCCCGCGACCCTCTGGGATTGACAACGTGGACCCGCTGGTATTACTTTACTGCTAATAAAGCAATATCCTACCTAAACCAAACGGCACTGGTCTAGTTCCAAGCTCATAAACAAAAGAATAGAAGCAGCGGACCAGTGCAAGGAGAAGCTTTTAGGTTTGTTAGGTAAGCCCGTAAACCGCCAACGTGCTGCGGAACCGAGCGCAGACGTTCACTAAATTTAAATGGCGTATATGCAGGGTGTCCGTGCTCTATCCCCCAAGGTGGATTGTAACTTATCAGAGGCAGACGTGATCATCCACGCTTGAAAAGGATTCGCGGAAGACGCATTAAACCTTGTTTATAAGAACACAACAACGGTCAATTAGATCATTAGCGAATGTCACCGTTTTGAAGACGTGAAGACGCGCTAGATATTTCCGCAATGCACGCGTCTATCGAATACCGCTGCCTCGTCGACGTGCGTAGACCATCGTATTCCGCGTGTGCCCTCCTACTGGGACAGATTCGTGCGACAGATTCGTAGATATAGTCCAGTGAGAAATTGCAGCAGCATCTCCTGCAACAGCAGTGACACCGTGTTTTGAGAATTCCCGGCTGATCATGTCCCTCATACAATCGCTCATTCATCATTACCTAGCCAATGTGAGTCTGCCATCCCTCTTCTCCGTCAACTGTGCTAACTTCGCTTCGTCTGCCTCTGACCTTGTTCACTGGAGTGAGTATGGTACCTACACGAGCTATTGCAATGCGGCCGAATGGCGCATACACGACGATTGGCCCATCTGCTTCTATTGCGAACGTGTGGCCAGCAATTTTCGCCACTGCCGAAGCTCCCACTGCCGTTCACCCAAGCTGCGTCCCTCAACTCCCCAGCTTACCGTCGCCGCACTGCGACGGCAAACTAATTGGGGCAGCATCTGGAGCTGACGCTATGCTCTAGAATTCCAGCCTGAAATTCCTCTGTTGACCCTGCCTAATGATCGGAATCTTCTGGACATGAACGTGGATGGTTTGTCAGTTACAGCAGCCATCAACATTGGAGCGGCCATGTGAGTCGCGAGTGCAGAGCTTCTAATGCGCCTGAAGAAATGACTAACTCCTGCTTCGAATCCTGTGCTACAGGTCATCGACAGTGGAGCACTGGCTCTGCTTGGAATGTGTGATACACTCATCAGCGGCGTGGGCCACCACACGCCCGTTTTGTTTACAGTACTCGAACGCTGCCATCTATGTGTGATCCTCGGGATCGACTTTTTGGCCGCCCATTTGGCTCTGATTGACTGTTCTGCTGGCGTTGTACAATTTGACCTGACTCCTTGACTCTTTCTATAGACCTCCCTGCCAAAGCACCAGCTATGCTTTGTTCTTCGAATTTTATTTGTCTTCCCCTCGAGTAGCAACTTGCATCACTGATTTTGCATGTTCACCTGTACCTGACAGAGACTATGTCCCTTATTCATGCGACTTCAATCCTGCTTTCCCACAATTTCTCCTTCCCACACACCGTCGTTTCTGTAGGGGCAAAGCAGACCGGTCTTCCCATCCTAAAATTTGAACTGTGCTCTCCATTGATTCCTCGAGGCATATCTCTTGCCACATTGTCACCATCCCGTGAGTGCCATACTTCCACTCTTTCTGTGGCGCCGTCGTTGAACTGCGCTCATTCTACGCCTTCTGCATAGGCTTCGCCCGATGAAATTGTAAAGATGATTGCGCCGGATTTCCTATACCAACAATCCGCAGATCTCCATAACCTCCTCAATTCCTACATCCGAGATGTTCGACCTGAATTATCGCCCTTTGGGTCAAAGCGCGGTTGTGATCCATCGTATAAATACAGACGATGCTGCACCTGTTCACCGATGTGTGTCGCCCTCTGAGCCACAAGTTATCGAAACCGGAATTGACAAAATGTTTGACGAAGGGATTATTGAACACTCTTCCAGCTCCTAGGGTTCCCCTGTTGTTCTCGTCTAAAAGGAGGATAAAACCTGGCGATTCTGTGTGGACTATCGTTATCTGAACAAGATCAACAAGAAAGATGTCTAGCCACCAGCAAGCATTTAGGACGCTATGAAGTACCTCCAGGATGCCACTTATTTTTGTGTGTGTGTGTCTAAATAGACATTCGCTCCTGATACTGACAGCTCGCCGTTGATTATATCTACCGCAGGAAGATCACATTCTTCACACTGGACAGGCTATATCAGTTCAGGGTAATGTTTTTTTGCCGGATGGTGGAATATTAAACGGATGGTGGATACTCTTGCACCTTCGCCACCCTCTTACAACATCCGCATCAGCCGGCTCAAACCATACGTTTCTAGAACCAGTGAACCATACGAATAAGGTGCTTCTTCCGCCGTTGTTCAGGTAATAGTCTATTTTTCGGCTGCTCCAGAATCCATTACTTGTGCTGGCAAGATTCTCCAAATAAACAAGGAAGGCTACGACATCTAGGTTCACTGCGGACTTTTCGCTTAGTGCTGTGCTCAAGTTTCTGGTTTGTGGCATAGCATCTAGGTGCTTTGTTGAAGCCCAAAGGCTTCTTGCTGTACGTAACCTTATTTTGATGGTCTAAAAGATTTCAGCAATGAAACCGCGGAAATCGTTGCGCTGTGTGTGAAAATGTACGGCCTGTTTAACGAGCCCGATCAGCTTTTTTTTAATTACATACAGCCTTAAAACGAACCGAAGTTTCAAAAAGGGAAGTGTTTGTCCGTAGGGAGCCTCCGAATGGCGCAAGCACTGGTTTGGAGTGTTGCTCCATTGCTACAGGTACGATACGTGACTGCTTTCGACGTTCATAAGCAACTCCACACTGTGACTCGTGTTGCCGTACATCAGTTACCTAACACGCCATCATATATCTGTAGTGCTTTCAGAAGGTAAATACGGTTACTGTGCGCTGATAGAACGGGGCTACAAACTTAAGTTACCTGGTCAGTGTGCCTCAGATTACAACAAATGCGAGTCCCATTTGTGAGTCGGGGTGCACCTTTCTTTTCATTCTACGTTAGGCGATCCATGTGATCAGGTAGTGTGCGCCTGATGACTGGTGGTGGTACTTGCTTGCAGTACGCATTGTTCGGGGAAGGGTCCAGGCTCAGGAACACAGCAGACACCATTTGCCCGTACGATTCTAAAACCATGATGAAATGTGAGAGATAAACATCATCATCATCATCATCATCAGCCTATATTTATGTCCTCTGCAGGACGAAGGCCTCTCCCTGTGATCTCCTATTACCCTTGTCTTGCGCTAGCTGATTCCAACTTGAGCCTGCCAATTTCTTAACTTAAACACCCCACCTAGTTTTCTGCCGTCCTCGACTGCGCTTCCCTTCTCTTGGTATACACTCTGTAACTCTAATGGTCCACCGGTTATCCGTCTTAAGCATTACATGGCCTGCCCAGCTCCATTTTTTCCGCCTAAAGACAACTGGAATATCGGCTATCAGTGTCTGTTCTTTGATCCACATCGCTCTCTTTCTGTCTCTTAACGTTAGGCCTAACATTTTTCGTTCCATCTCTCTTTCTGCGGTCCTTTACTTGTTCTAGAGTTTCTTCGTTAACCTCCAAGTTTCTGCTCCATATGTTAGCACCGGTGAATGAATGAATGGTAAATAACAATAAATCGGGCCAAGTTGCGTTTCCTGTATTATGTTTCCGAAAATTAACGATGGTTTTCTGTTGAGCAATGTCACTTGTATTAGTGTAGATGCATGAGTTGTAAACGAATTGAACCAGATGAAATGGAATTAGGCTGTGTGCACACACAGTGTTGGAAAGCAATATAGTGGCACTGTGGCCAAGCCTAATGCTCCCAATCTAGAACTAGTGCTGTTCGCCGTTGCTTCTAAATTTCTTGCTAGCAATTAAACTGACAAACTCGCCGCACTGAATGAAAAAAACATAATATTTTCCTTATACACCGCTTAAATAGATCATGCTATCAAATCGATATGCAGCCTCGCGGTATACCATGTCAGGATCGACTGGAGACCTTCTGAGCTAGTTATCGTTCGTGCTACCCGTGCTTGCGTACAAAAGTACATTAGCGAGAATATTCGTCCTGCTTAAGGCTTTTGTAACACTTATGCTATGATAACTAATTTGTTAAAGCGCCTGTCACTCTGCGATTTGAAATACCAGGAACATATTTAAGATATACATGAAAACTTTGAAAACGACGATTTGAAAACCGCGGCACAACATTGCAGCGCATCCTTTAATGTGAGAACCTGTGGCTTAATCTAGATGGACTGGTTCCCGGTGCGGCCGCTATGGGGGGGGAGCCTTTAGTTGAAGTCGCCAATATTAATGGAAGAAGATGTCTTGTATTGTGGTCTGGAAAACGACGAGGACTATATGACTAACGCTCTTAGATGTGCGTTGCCTCAGACATGAAAGCTGTCCGAAGTAAATCTACGCCTCTTCCTTTTCATAAAAATATGTATGAACTAGAACAAGGGAAACCGAGGGCCACGATTTTTATCAGTTGCACCTACCAGAAGACAACAGATAATGAATTCAAAGAAATTACAGCGGAAATTAATTGTTTTAATTCTAGCGTAGCACAAATAAGCTCACTGGAAATTAAAGAGGAGAAAAATCACTTTGCTGCCTATGGAAGCCGAACCCACACCTTCCGCATTACGTGTGCACTGCTCTACCAATAGAGCTATCGCGGTAGTGGTTCCCAGGTTCACATTTTTGGGTATTTGTGTATGCGTACAAGATCATGCCTGGCGACTATAACAGAGAGCCGAGATGGTCGTTTCACATCCACCGTTACACTGCGAAAAGAACACTCTAAAAAAAAAGTTACATCCCTGGAGTAGTATCTTGCCCCAAACAATCATCGTCATCTGCCTTGCTTGTGTTTCCTTTCGTGAAAACTCAGCGCTTGCTACTTTTCCTGCCGATAATGCTGTGTCAAGCTGATAACGCGCAAGCCTTTCGTGACTAGGAAGTACCGGGCTCGCAGCGTTAAAGAAATGCGGACAAGACAGATGACGAATATTGTTTGGGGACAATATACGACCCAAAGGGTGTAAACTTTTTTTAGAGTGAAGTTCACGAGTTACGCGATGCCACCGATCAGTACAAAAAAAAAAAAAAAACTTGCCAGTGGTGGAAGCCGTACCTATATAGAGCAGAATGTATACACCTTACCAGTTTAGCGGTCCTCACCACAAAGTTCACCATCACGGAACTTGTTTTGAATTCCTGATGTACCTAATGAAAAAGTAGGGGTTAGTACGGATCAGTAACTTCGCTCAAATAATACTGAGCCTAGTATTAGCTTTTCCGTAATTGGTATATCCATTCATCTGCCTTAGGTGCACAGAAATTGCGAACTTTAATGACTACCCTTCGAGAGTAACCTTAAAAGCACGAAAGCTTGGGCATGTTCGTAAGCGTTGATACGAAAATTATATATATATATATATATATATATATATATATGGCGCCGGACAATGAGGACAGACGAAAAGAACACACAAGACCGCGCTCGTCCTGTTTGTTCGTTTCGTCTGTCCACGTTATTCGGCGCGGTAGTTATTTTCCCTTTCGATAGTTTTGTGGCTTGAAGCGTGTGTCAGTAAACTTCCGTGTTTGCGTTAATAGCAAGATAATGTAACTGACTGAACCGAACATTGGATACTCGGTTTATTTCTATATTATTTTGTTTTGTGAAGATGGCGGTCTTGGACGGGCACTACAGACAGACAGACAGACAATGAACTTTTATTGAGGTCCTGAGGGACTAGCCGGCGGAGAGCCGCTGGGGCCCCCGGCTCGCCGCTGGCTGCTCCCATGTCGGAATCGGGAGGCCAAGCCTCTCCGCTCTTTCACGGGCCCTCTACAAGTGAGACTTTCTTAAACCTATATTTTACGCTGTGTACTCTCTTCCAGCTTATTGTACGCTACTCGTAGGCATTGGCGCCATTCTAGTTGAAAGGAAGAGCGGTCTTGAAAAGGCCAATGCTTTCGCTATAGCCGGTCGCTGTCTAAAGTAAAGCCTGTTATTCTACGACGGAAAAGAAATACCTTGCTTTTATTTGAGCTAGCGCGAAATTTGCCCTTACTTAAAAGGCAGGCCCTTCAAATTTGTAAGCGACCACCACGCATTGTGTTCGCTAGCGAATTTAAAGGACAATTAGGACGCCTGCCACGGCGGAGCCTCAGACTCCGAAAATTATGCATCACCGGGGTTTACAAGTCCGGACAAAAAACTGTATGACACCGACTATCTCTCTCGCTCCCCATCGACCTAAAGTCCTTAAATTTTCCGCTCTTTTTAAAAGCAAAAAAATATCCAGGGACTTTACATCGACCCACCGCTGCAAGACGACCAAGACTGGGCCGCCTACCTATAAACAATAAGCGCAGACGATTTCGCCGAGCAGCAGCGAGCGGACCCGCAGCTGAGAAGCTTTGCAGAGTACTTGGAATGCTAGGCCAACTGTCTGCCAAGGGTACTGAGGGGCAGAAAAATTCGGCACCATGGTACACCCCTGTAACACGTGAAGGCGAAAGCCTGCTGCACACTTGCTAATGCGCCGTCACGCATCGTCGCGTCGCTGCTTTCGCAGTTCGGCGTCTTCGGCTCGTTTTCAACGCGTAGCAGCTGCTACGCCCGCTCGCATAGTAGGGTCAGACACGCGCCAACGACGTTTCTCTTCGAATTTACGTTGCATCCTTACAGCAGGGGAAAATATCAATCGTGGTCGAATCCCTCGCTCCCGACGATTCGCACGTCACTCCTCGTTTCTAGCTTGGCGAGCATCCTGGACTATGGCGTACTTCCAAGGCCTACCGCGCAGTCCGCTAGGCGCCGGGCCACCTCTCTCGCTTCGCAATCGACTGTAGAGGTTTTATTTTTATTCATTTATACCTCACAATAATCAATGTCGCCACAACCGCCGCCGCCACCACCGCGTGACATCAGCGACGCAACACCTCTGTTTTTTGCTGTTGCTGTTTTTTTGTTTTTTTTTTGTTTTGGTCTGCGCGCGCCGCTCGCTCCCCTCTCCACCCGCCGCTCGCTCGGAGAAAGTCACGGAATTTCTTTGTACCACTCGAGTAGACGCCAAATTTCCCAGCGAACCTTTATTGCCTCACAAGTGTCGGACGCGGGGGTGGTGGTGGTGGTGGTGTCACGCTAAAACCCTATCGAAAACCTGTCGGAAACTTGCGTCTCATCCCTTGGTATATAGCAAAATTTACATAGAAGGGTACGAATGTAGGCCAACATGACTGATTGGTCATGACATCAATAACATCACATGCTCGTCAGCAACGTCACGATAAACGATAATAAAATCACGTGTGGCCCGCGCCCGCATTGGATATGCGAGTATAAGCCAAGGATATGCGCGTATGAGCCAGCGACAAGAAAGAAAGAAGGAAAGAAAAAAATTACACCATCTACCCGTAGGGGAACCCTGAGTAGTATGCGAATCAGCCATGGGGTCGACTCAAGTTCCCATTACGCGAGCCCTCGTTGCATCAGTAGGAGCTTCTCGGAGGCGTTGACGTTTCCTTTCGGCTTCGCGAGCCCGAAGTTCGGGATCGGCCTGTCGCCGCTGCCCTTTCGTGGCAGCGGCTCGAGCCCTCTTCTCAACACCGCATATCCACGAAGTGAGTGACGATCAGTGGGCGAAGCACCGGGGGATCATTCGGGCAAAACGCCGGAAGCGTTCTCCGGAAGCCGGAAGCTGGCTTCCGGAACCGGAAGTGGAAGCGGAAGCCGGCTTCTGGTTCCGGCTTCCGGAAGCCGGAGCTTGGCGTAAATGCGCAGTAGGGGTGTGCACGCCACACGGTGGAGGGAGGGAGTGACATAGCCCCGACCACAAGCTGCTTCGCATCTAAAAGAAAGAGATAGAAAAAGAAAGAAATGACGTGTGGCTTATATCGTGGCTGCACATTTCAGCTCCGCTGGTTAGCCATCTGTACGGGGTGCATGGGCGATGAACGTGACGCGCGCGACAAATCAGGCTCGTTTCGTGTGTTGCGGGAAGGGAAAGGGGAGGAAAGGTGGTTGCAGCGCGTTCTGCTGGGCTTCCCTCACCTCAGATCAGTTTCGGCGTCCGGATGGGAAGGCATCGCATGGAGCGTTCCGCCGAGGAGCAGGCTGCGCTTGAGCAACGGCGCGGTGAACTCGCTTGGTAAAGAGCTCGTCGTCGACGGGCCGGAATGCGGAATGAAGCGGAATGCCTGCGACAGCGTCGTTTTGTCCTCCAGGA
The DNA here is from genome assembly GCF_013339745.2 of Dermacentor silvarum. Taxonomy (NCBI): domain Eukaryota; kingdom Metazoa; phylum Arthropoda; class Arachnida; order Ixodida; family Ixodidae; genus Dermacentor; species Dermacentor silvarum. Next base: position 87,978,584 of record NC_051162.1, read on the forward strand.
ACCCGACAACGATGGTGCACGCCTCGTCACTACGGCAAAGTAGTAGGTTAGGTACACACACTACAAGCTTCGCTTACATCGATTTTCTCGATATGGGAAAGGCTGGTGATTTTTTTTATTTGACGCATTCGCGCAACGGGCCACTTAACGGGCTTTCGCCTTAATTATTTCATTTTCCATTCGCGAAAATCTCGTGGCGAAGAAGAATTTCTCCGCAGTCCGCGCCTACTACCTTCTTGTTGTAATCAGTACTTCGGTCAGAGATGCTGCAGGCCCTGCATGATGATCCGATTTCGGGATGTTTCGCACTGGCTAGAGGATACAGGAGAAATATGACTGGCCGAACCTGACCGCCGATGTTGCTCATTACCTCAAGACCTGCCGTGATCGCCAACAAGACACTATGGCGAGCCATCGGCGTTTAATGGACGACAGCGAAGTTGCGCTAAGCATGCAGCTCCGCGCGCTCGAGCTGGAGCTCAAACCAGGAGCGAGTGGGCCAGCAGCATTCGGCGATTTCGCCTACGCTCGACCGACGAGTAACAAGGGATGTGGGAGATCATAAACCACATGTCTTCCCAGAATTGGTGACCCGAACATGATTCGAACAGGCAACTTTCTGAGCTGTAGTTTCTGAGCTTCGAGCCACTTTTTCGGCGGCACCGCGTGACGTCACAAGGCGCTAAGTACGACCACGTCATAAGTGCGTTACCGCCTCCCGTCATAACCATCGTCACGGATATTCTATGCTTCCCTTCTGCTCAAAACCCGTGCGATGTTCTGAAGACAGAACTAATACGCCGGACATCCGAATCGGAATAGCGTAGACTGCAGCAACAGCTCACCGCAGAGGAGCTCCGTGAGGTGCTATATGCGACGCGAGGTGCTCCGTGAAGTGCTATATGCGACGTAGAAGCCCAAGGGGCTTTTGCGTCGCATATAGCATCTCATCGGAGACCACTCTGTTGCACTGGACACATCGATCCTGCGCGAGCTGTTGCTGCAGCGGCTACCTCAATGGCTAATAAGATCATATCCTCCTGCCGCTCGTGTGCAAGCCATAGTACAGCTGCCAGGACCATCGACCACAAAGCAACTACAACAATTCCTTGGGCTTGCTAATTATTACCGGCGGTTCACCCCTCTCTGCGCTGTTATCTTGCAACCGCTCCACGCACTCCTGCCTGGTCAAACAAGAGCGAACGCTCCCATCTCCTGGACAGACAGAGGATGCCGCGACAGCTTTCAGCTTTATCAGGACAGCTCTCGCCAACGCGACTCTCCTTGCACATCCTAAGTGCGACTCCCTGACGTCACTAATGGTGGACGCCTTGAACGTCGAAGTCAGAGGAGTGCTACAGCAGTCGGCCCATGGAGTGTGACAGCCGGTCGCGTTCTTCTTGCGAAAGCTCTCGCCGGCCGAGCGTAGATACAGTACTTTTGGTCATGAACTGCTGGTGGGCTACTTGGCCGTGAGACATTTCCGCCACTAAGGTCGGCAGTTCTGCATCCTCACCGAGCACAAGCCACTCACGTACGCTTTGACCGCTACCAACTCTGCTCACACTCCCCGTGATATTCCCCAACTTGCCTACATATCCGAATTCACGAGCGACATTCGGCACATCAACGGCACAGACAACCCTGTCGCTCACGCACTATCCCGCCAACAAATCAACGCAACCGTCGAGGAGCGGCCCCCTGTGAATTTTGCGGCTGTGGCTAGCGTAAAGTGAGAGGACAGTCAACTATAAAGAACTTACGACTGAAGGATAATTCCCTCCAACTTCAAGACATGCAATTTCCAGGCTGCGATATCCCCTTGGTTTGTGACGTATCTACAGGTTGTCCTCGCCCCTACGTCCCGCCACACTTTCGCCGCTCCGTCTTCGATGCCAGGCATTCCTTGTCGCACCCTGGCATTCGTGCGACTCAACACCTTGTCATTACACGATACCTGTAGCCACGCATGAAAATCGACGTCCGACGCTGGACATGGGCTTGTCTCCAGTGACAGCAAACTAAAGTTCACTGCCACATCGTCAGTCCGCCGGGTACCTTACGTGCTCGTGACGCACGTTTCAGCAACGTGCACTTCGACCAGGTCGGGAACTTGCCTCCATGCAATGACAACCGCTATATTTCAACATGCATAGACCGGTTCACGCAATGGCCTGAGGCATTTCACCTCAGCGATATCACCGCAGAGACAGTCACCCGAGGTATTATCTCTGTATGAATTAGCCGCTATGAAATTCCCACGACCATTACAACAGATCGAGGACGTCAATTTGCCTCCGCGCTGTTCCGTACGATGTCCCAACTGCTTGGTGTCTGCCAGATCAAGACCACGACCTACCACGTTATGTCTAACGACATGGTAGACCTTTAGCTGGCGCTAAAGGTGTCAGCTAAAGATATTCTTCCCCTTTCCCCTCCCAAAGTGTAGGGTAGCCAACCGGGCACGTCCTTGGTTAACCTCCCTACCTTTCCCTCTTCGTTTCTCTCTCTCTCGCTCACAGTTTCACTCACACTGGTAGCATAGACGGAGCGTCTACCGCTCGTCCTCCTCACCATACGCAGTGTGATACGAACTCAGGCCTCCTGCTCCTCGGCAGAGCTCGTGTTCGGGACTACATTGAGACTGTACGCCTTCATGGACAACAATACTTTGGATGCCGTCCTTCCGTACGTAATCTTCGCTTACGACAAAGTGGTGGAAGAAACAGCCAACATGACGCCACTCAAGCTGGTTTTCTGAAGGAATCCGGAGACGATGCGCCACGCCTTTCTGCCGCACATCACCAACGAAGAAAACGTCGACGTTACCGCCTATCTCCACTGCACCGAAGAAGCCCGATAGCTCCCCCGCATGCGCATGAATATTCAGCAAATGACATACAACCGACAGTTCAAGCTTCAACGATGCTATGCGGCATACCAGCCCGGTGACCGCCTTTGGGTTTGCACTCCGATACGCTGACGTGAACTAAGTGAAAAGCTACTTCGGTGTTATTTCGGACCATACACGATACTCCGATGACGTATTGGTACACTGGGCTACGAGTTCACACCGCACGGAGTTACGCAATCACGTAAGTGCGCGCGTCCTTAAGTCGTCCACGTGGTGCGTCTCAAGCCATTCTATGCGGGCACACAAACTTCGGGACTTAATTTCGTTTTAGCGTTGCAATTTTTCTCTATTACCTATGCTTATGTTTCCTCGCTTTCCATTTATTTGCCGCAATAATTAAAATCAAATTCTGGGATATTACGTGCTTATGACGGTATGATTATGCGGTGCGCCGTAGTTGGGGACTCGGGCTCAATTTTGACCACCTGGGGTTCTTTAACGTCCACCCGATGCACGCTACACGGATGTTTTTTGCATTTCACCCCATCAAAATGCGGCCGCCGCCACCGGGATTCGATCCCGCACCCTCATTCTTAGCAGCACAACACCAAAGACGACACTACACCGCCACTGTGGCTTATTAGCATTATCGGGAGAATGCTTTTAAGTAGGGGGCATCGGGCACGTGGACTCGTTGACCCTTTTTACGGCAACCCACTTGCAATCTAATGTTACCACTCAGCGCAGGATGCGTCTGCATGATTTGTTACTTCCTCATTTGTTATTGTTGATTGCGTCTGTTCTCTATGTTCTCACGCACCATGCGTAAACATATTATTGCGATAGCAATTATATGGACACCCCAAAGCAGATTTCTGCCGTCGCCGTCGCCGTCGCCGTTGCCGTGAGGTTCCGTATGACGTCAGTGGAGATGAAATCGTCACTGCGCGCCGAACGCTGTATGTGCGAGTGAAAGGGCGCGAGGGACGCGCGCTCTCACGGGGAGTGAACGCACGGCGAAGAAAAAAAGTTGTCGCAGTTTCACCCGAAAGGCGAAGCATCAATTGCGATGGCAACTTAGTAGAGAGCTATACGGAGTAAGGATAGTAGTTTTATCCGCTGTACAAACTTGGACATGCAGCGGCACCGGCAACACACAGCACTGTTGTCGACGCCGTCGGCGTTTTGCCCGCGTTCGCACAAAATGCGTGCGGCGTTGGTGACTGTTGCCGGAGCCTCTGATATAAATAGGCACTTGGTGCCGCAGCTAAACGTCGCCTCCCTTCCCTGCCCCCCCCCCCCCCCACGGCCTTTCGTGCGTCAGACGAAGGCGCGTTTGCTCTACATATATGGTGATTGTAAAGGAGGAAAGAGACGCCTACTTCTGCAGCCCTTAAGGGAGCACGGCTCAGAACGCGCGTTTGTTCTCCGCCATGCGTTCACTGCCCGTGAAAGCGCGCGTCCCTCGCGCCCTTTCACTCGCACATACAGCGTTCGGCGGCGCGCGGCGACGATTTCATCTCCATTGACGTCATACGGAACCTCACGGCGACGGCGACGGCGACGGTGACGCCGACGGCGGAAATCTGCTTGGGAGTGTCCATATAATTGCTATCGCAATAAAACGCGCGTTCTGCGCCGTGCTCCCTTAACGCCTGGGCGGCAGAAGTAGGCGTCTCTTTCCTCCTTTAGAATCACCATATATGTTAGGGACCCTACATGCAACGCCGTTTTAAAACGGCGTTGCTTGTAGGCTCCCTAATATATGTAGAACAAGCGCATCTTCTTCCGACGCGCGAAAGGCCGTGGCGGGGAGGGACAGGGAAGGGAGGCGACGTTTAGCTGCGGCATCAAGTGCCTATTTATATCAGAGGCTCCGGCAACAGTCACCAACGCCGTACGCATTTTGTGCGAACGCGGGCAAAACGCCGACGGCGTCGACAACAGTTCTGCGTGTTGCCGGTGCTGCTGCATGTCCAAGGTTATACACCTGATAAAGCTACTATCATTACTCCGTATAGCTCTCTACAAATTTGCTATCGCAATTGATGCTTCGCCTTTCAGGTGAAACTGCGACAACTTTTTTTATGCGCAATGCGAATAGTGTTGTACTTTCTAGAAGGTATGCGAGTACCAGCGATGACGCTGCATGAAACCTGGAACGAGTCATGTTTAAAAGCAGACATGCTTGACCCTCAGATCAGATTTCGAACACCACCGCCTGTACTTGCCGCTCTTGTCCTTGAGTGTAGGTCGTTTTGAGGTCACACGTTCGTCCAATGAAGAGTTATTTCCTTGACTCGAAGTTGTACCCACCCCCCCAAATCTTTAAACGTTACTACAACGTGACAATATTAATTGTTGACGCACTGCTGCACTACATTTTTATTCTACGACTGCCGAACGTCATCGCCACCGTCGTCGACACGAAAGTGCTTCCTTTCTGAGGTTGCTTTTGACCTTAAGGGGGGGGGGGGGGGGGGGTTAGCATACCTAGGTGTTCAGCTACTACTGCCTCTAACTTTGTTATTGTTGATGCAAACTCAATGAAATTCTGTAGGCTGATCGAAATTGGTATTTACTTAATGTGTTTAAAATTTGTTGGGCAAACACTCAACCGTTCTTACAATATAAATAAAAACTGTTTTTGAAGGAACATTCTTCAATTCAATTATGGGGTTTTACGTGCAAAACCAGTTCTGATTATGAGGCACGCCGTAGTGGGGGACTCCGGAAATTTGGACCACCTGGGGTTCTTTAACGTGCACCTAAATCTAAGTACACGGATGTTTTCGCATTTCGCCCCCATCGAAATGCGACCGCCGTGGCCGGGATTCGTTCCCTCGACCTCGTGCTCAGCAGCCCAACACCATAGCCACTGCGCAACCACGGCGGGTAAGGAACATTCTTGAAAATTTGTTTATAGATACAAAGGGCGAAACTTATGTGGTTATTGCACGTGCAGTGGGTCTTCTTCTGAACCAAAAGAATAACTGTAGGTTTGACCATTGTGTAGTAAAATATTCTTGTTTTTTGAGGACTAGAATTTTATGGCTTTTTCTTAAGCAAAAGCTTTAACAAAAAACGAAATACAGGTGAAACACATTTTATTTGACTCAGTAGGAGCCAATGGTATACAGGAACAATTCACAAAAATTTCCATTCCAAAACTTTTCTGAGCAGAACGCGGGGTAAGAATGCGGGTGTGGTAACGGCGGGAACGCGGACGTAAACAAATGCTCGCGCGCGAACTCCCGCGACTATCATGTCCCCTTTTGGGTCCCTACTGAACTACTGAACACATTTATTTAGCTACATACACTACATTTCTAAATGATTATAAAAGTAAATACATTTAGGCGTCCTTTAATATTAATAAGCACATACTACAAACTTGCGTAGCGAGTAGGAGGAGTCACGGGGGTAGGCGCGTTTGGCACCATTCTTAAATACCTTCAGTTGCGCATGTGAGAGTGCCACTTGGTGGCAACATTTGCCAAGGATGTTGGCATATTGTGGTGGTAAAATAAACAAATTGTATTTTTAGTCGATTTTTCCTTCCATTCGGACCTCACAGTAGTTGGACTGTTTTGTGTACTCCTTTTGCTTCTCTACCTAAGGCTTAGTATACTAACTCTAGAGGAAAACCTGGGCGAAAGAAGTGACAACTACAAAGGCGTCCTCATATTGCTACGACTCAGTTTTGTAACGCTAGAAATATTCAAATATTACGAAAAAGAAGCATTTACGCGTAGCACGTACGCGTGGACAACGTGTAAAGTCCATTCCGCATGTTTTGCAGAATAATCGGATGGCTATTTATAAAATTTCGACGTAAAACTTGAGGTGCGTAATCACATGCATTTGCAGGCGTCGCGTCTAGAAGGCAACACCATACTGGCGCTGGCTCGGGGTCGCACTCGTGGTCTGGTCTGAATCGCATCTCGTCATCTGTGCCGGCGCGCCTGCGCAGAGTAGCAACGTGGCGGCGGCCTTGCTGTTACCGATTTCAATGCACGGGCGCTATGGGGAGCTCTTCCCCTAGAGTATATTCTATTAACTCTAAGCTTTCTTCGTTGTCATCGTCGGTTCATAAACACATAAAAGTAGCATCACTGTTTATCACTTATCTAACTAAGAAAGCCCAGAGTCAATGACTTTTAGTGATTGCATGTCATGCTCTGAAGCATTCGGCAGTTTAAGATATTGAATGCTTGTTTCACTTAAAATATTTTTTAAGATAGTTGGTGAATAAGGAAAACTGAACATTGCAAAGAATGAGGAAATGACCTCGCTCATTTCCTCATCGCCTCAAACATTTCATATGACCTCGTTCAGCCTTCACCTTCAGAGAGCAAGCACCGGCTTTATTGCCGATGTCTGACGTTCAAATGAAATGGTGGTTGGAGGGACATGAAGTGTCATGCAGTGTGTTAGGGCAACGTTTGTTGGAAAGGCAATTCTACGTGCCAAGATTGAAGTGTCGATTTAGTTTTCAGTGGAGGAGCAGAATACAATCAGGTCATTGCCACATATGAGCGCATATACCAAATACCATATACCAAATAGGTCGTCGTCCAACCGGAGCCTTCTCCAGTCATGGATGATGCACCTAAAACAGATCGTCAAGTCATTTCGGTTCTGCGTTCCCTCATGGACGCCATCCGAGCACTTTTAGTGGACATGGGGACAACATCTGCTCGAAGCGCACTTAAAGTGCTAGACGCCTTAAGCCCAGCGCTTGAATCCCTCAACTAGAAAGATGGCTACCCATACCCCATCCTTCCGAAATGAAGTCAAGGCAGCGTCCGTCATCCAGTGGAACGCCAGAGGGCTAAAATCACGCCTTTCAGATTTTCCTCAGTTTGTGTACACCAACGCGTTTCCACTCATCGTCATTTGTGAGCCCAACCTGTCGAAACCAATCAGACTGTCAGGGTACGAATTTATTAGGTCTTCAACATATGGTGCATGCAGAAAAATCATCGTTTTTGTTCGTCGTGAACTTACCTATGTTTTGCAACCAATTCCGCCCCACGACGGCAATCAATATATATGCATCACAGTTAAAAAGAACAAACTATTGTTTACTCTCATAGGCGTGTATATATCGCCTTCAAGCAATTTTGAAACGAAAAGATTAGCAGATATCTTGAGTGTGTGTCCTGCCCCATGGGTCATCATAGGAGATTTCAATGCACACCATCCGGCATGGGGAAGTACAAGAACCAATGCAAAAGGACGAAGATTAGCAAGCATCGCCTACAACTATGACCTTACTCTCCTGAGCGATGGTAGCCCCACCTTTCTCCGAGGCGTCACATACGGCAGCTGCCTCGACCTTGCTTTCGTCTGCAACTCTCTCGCCAAATGTGTGAAGTGGTTTCCAGACGTTGAGACGCATGGGAGTGATCACATTCCCACTTATCTTAACATCAAAGGCTTGTCGTCTAGATCTGGTCCACGGAAGACCATTCGGACCATTCAATGGGACACCTTCAAATCTGATATGGAAGATGCTTGCCGCGAGGGCCTACCATCCGGGTTACAGCAAACAATTAAAAGTACGATGCAAAACGCCACCCGCATGATGACGATCTCTTCCAAGCGAAACGACTTCGATATAGAATTAGAGCGACTACGAGCACTTCGTCGCAGGGCGGAACGTCGATATCGGCGTACCAAATCAATCCATGACCTTAGGGCGGCCAGGAGGATGCAAAAGAAGATCCAACGTCGCATGGATAGATTAGCATCGGAACGTTGGGCAACGTTTTGCCAGACACTAGACCCCCGAAAGCCACTGTCTCACATTTGGAAAACGGTGCAAGGTCTGCGTTGCCTTCCGGAACAGCGTTTTCCATTCAAGGCGCTCGCGCTCTTCCAAGGGCGGCAAGACATCGATGTCGCAGAGGACTTTTGTGCTAGGATCGCCGACCAAGCGACTCGTCCAGATCCTCCAGCCCGAGGTGATGTCCCCCATTCCCGGGATTGCCGCATGGACCTTCCATTTACAATGGAGGAGCTCGAGGCGGCACTAGCTCTCTGCAGGCGCTCTTCATCTCCGGGTCCAGATGGTATATCATACCGAGCCTTGTGCTATCTTGGAGAATCTGCAGGGAGAGAATTGTTGAGCCTTTACAACTCCTCATGGCAGGAGGGAAACGTTCCTGACGAATGGAAAGTAAGCCGCTTGGTGCCACTCTTGAAGCAGGGCAAATCCCAACTCGAGCTCACCTCTTACCGCCCAATAGCGCTGGCCAGCTGTGTAGGCAAGGTAATGGAACGGATGCTCCTTGGCCGCCTAGAATGGTACCTTGAACACTACAAGATTTATCCAAATTCCATGGCTGGTTTCCGACGTTACCGCTCTTCCATCGACAATGTAGTTGATCTCGTTTCGTATGTTCAACACGAAAGGTCCCGTAAGCGTTTATCTGCAGCTTTATTCTAAGATGTGAAAGGCGCATACGATAACCTATTACATGAGTCCATTCTCGATGCTCTTGCGGCGGTTGGCCTAGGTGGTCGAGTCTTCTTGTGGATTGCAAGTTACCTATCTGCGAGATCATTCTTTGTGTTAACTGACGATGGCCCGACTACGCGACGCTATACGAGCAGAGGCGTTCCTCAAGGCGGTGCTCTCAGCCCGACGCTATTCAACCTCGCTCTTCTTGGACTTGCTGAATACTTACCAACTACCATCAAGATTTCAATATACGCAGACGACATCTGTGTCTGGACTTCGGCAGTCACACGTCCTCAGATACGTGCGCGGCTTCAAAGAGCAGCAACTTTGACAGCGAGCTACTTGTGTAAACAAGGTCTCAGCATATCACCAGAAAAATGCGCACTAGTGGCATTTACTCGCAAACCAATGACGCCTTATGTCATCTCAATCAATGGGCGGACCATTTCCTATGTCAGAACCCACAGGTTTCTTGGCGTAATCATTGACCGAGACCTCTGTTGGAGCCCACACGTGGCCTACATGAAACGGCGCCTGACAGCAACTTCCCAGTTGTTTAAATACTTGACCGGAAAGACATGGGGGATGTCAGTAGACGCAATGCTGAAACTCTACAGAGCTCTCTTTCTCGGGTTTTTAAGATATAGTCTATCTGTACTGAACAACACTTGCAAGACAAATATTCGTGTTCTGCAGGCAGAACAAGCTCAAGGACTCAGAGTTTGCCTTGGTTTACCCAGATGCACGTCAACAGAGGCAACTATTGCGATTGCTCGGGACCATCCGATGCAAACTCACATTACGGTGGAAGCCCTGAGAACGCACATCAGACATTTTGCACGTGCCCCCTATCACCACCTTGCAACATTACCTTCGGACCGGCGCCAAGCATCGTTCTCTAAAACTATCATCAAGTACAACGACAAACTTCCCTCGGGCTTCACCGCTGCATCTAAACCATCGATACCCCCTTGGTGTCTTATTAGCCCCACAGTACATCTCAGTGTACCAGGAATCAAGAAAAAATCTGAGCTGTCGTCACCTGTGCTGAAACAACTGTCTCTGCTTCTTCTACACGAGAGGTATGCGGACAGTGTACATATTTATACTGATGGTTCCACAAACCTCCAGTGTTCGTCCGGTGCTGTGGTTGTCCCAGCAAGAGCTATTACCATTAGCTTCAGGACTGACCACCCAACGACATCGACATCTGCGGAACTAGCTGCTCTTCGTGCTGCACTTCGTTTCGTCAATCGGGAGTCACCTCGGCAATGGTCAATCTTCAGCGACTCAAAGGCAGCCCTACAATCTGTGCTATCAGCTCTGCGTCGCGGGCCATACGAACAGCTCGTATTCGATATTAGATACTTACTCCATACATCACAGGAGAAAGGACACCACGTGACGTTTCAGTGGCTTCCAAGTCACTGCGGCGTCATAGGGAATGAAAACGCCGATAATGCCGCTCGGGCAGCTCTTGACGACACACAGGAAGAGGCCATACCGCTCTCACGGTCCGACGCAGCCAGCAGACTTCGAGTGCTTGCACAGCAGATCACGCTCTCGCTATGGTGCACACCAAGCAGCCAGACCAACCGGAGCAATCGTCACTACCACCTGCCCTCTTTGATGCATCTCTGTATGCCAACTGGACTCCGCCGAAAAGAGGCCACTATGCTTAATCGCTTATGGGTAGGGGTGGCATTCACGAAATCTTATTCATTCCTCATTGGAATGGCCGACAACGCTTTTTGCAATGCCTGTCTTTGCGAGGAGACGCTAGAACATATTCTATGCGACTGTCCTGAATATAATGTTCCGAGACAGTCCCTGGCGTCCGTTCTAGCACACCTGGACAATCGACCACTGTCAATTGAAACCATTCTCACGTGTCGTCGACAGAAGACATCGCAGCTGAAAGCGACGAAGGGACTGCTTAGGTTTTTAAAGGAAACGGGCTTGGACAAGCGGCTATGACAGTGATGTCACGTACCACGCAAGAGTGACGGACTGTGACTGACGATGTGTGTGCTGTGTACGTTATGTGCTCTCTCTCTCTCTCCTCCCCATCTTTCATTCCCCCTCACCCCGCTCCTATGTGTAGGGTAGCAAACCGGTTGTCCTAAACTGGTTAACCTCCCTGCCTTTCCTTCTCCACTCTTTCCTTCCTTCCTTCCTTCCTATACCAAATACACTGTTAGGAAACGCAAGGGTGTGAGCACAAGCTTGCGTTCAAGACAACATTGTGTTAGTTTGTCCCTCGCAAATGTTTTCCCTTCCTTTCTTGCATTTTTCTGCAACAACGAATGCCCACTCGTGCAGGGATCTGTATTTCTAATGCGCGGATTACTTCATCAGTAAAATTCATGAGCACCACGCCGCATGATTTCACTATCCTTGAACACGGCCAGTTTATAAGATTTACCTTTGCAAATATTTCTTTGAATTTTTTAAATGCTGGATTATTTGTATTTTTCCCAGTGCTCTCGCTCAATGTTTCTTCCAGTTTGACAGTTTTGTCGTAAAAGACACGTGCATCGAGGGTAATGCCAACGCCTATGGGTTTCGGTGGTGTCTTGACATCTGAAACAAATAGATATGTCACATTTATCTATGGGCATTGACAGTTGCAAGAACCTGTTTAATTCCCTTGTCTTTTACTACATTTGTGATGAAAATAAAACAAAAAAATTTCTTGGGTAGGATTTTAGGAAACCTTCATTCTGTTCCTAAAAATGGTCTCATTAACTTTCCGCGTTTGTAAACGTGCCTAATAATTTGTATGAGCAGTGATCGCCTGTTTACTTTTTCTCCCGCCCGTATTGCCAGCTGGAACTGAGGACTGTCAGCCTATACTGCAACTTTTGTTGACTTATGGCGCCGCCGAGGTAAAATATGACGTTTGCCAGCATTATAGTTGGATCCCAGCCATTCTGTTTGCTGACTCGCTCGTATACATGCTGAACCACACATACACGTCAACGCTATTCACACCGGAAAAGGTCCCGTGATCGCGGGGCTGTGCGAGGGTGAAAAACTGAGTAGTGGTCTCAGGCGTAGCTGGCGGCGACATGTCATAACCTGGCGGCATGGGGGTAGAATCGAGTTGGCGTCCGCTTCGAAGCTCCGTCGTCAGAACTGGTACCCCGCAACTCCACCAAATAAATAAATAAATAAGTAAATAAATAAATAAATAAATAAATAAATAAATAAATAAATAAATAAATAAATAAATAAATAAATAAATAAATAAAGCAAAGTAAGCAAAGTGCACTTAGTGTAGCAAGTTGGCCATCATGCGCATTATTTGTTTCAAATCCTGTTTGACACTTGTGCACGTGGCCAGCTCTTGTGTGGTTATAACGTCACGCGCGTCGGAGGTGACGGCGCGGCTGCAGAAGCGGTTGCGGCAGATTCACGGGAGGTGCGGTGACCGCGGTGGAGCTTGGGTCAGTGTAGCGTGGTGTCGCATGAAAAAAATGTATGATTTTATAATGTATACAGCCCATGTATGCAGCCTAAACAGCTTCGCTGGTAATTCGTCCCCATGTGAATGTTGCGGCCCCACAAATTTTTGATCGCCTGCTGCGCGCCATCTTTCGCTGTGGTCGTTTGCTCGGTTACCCCGGGTAAAACCGGCGCCTAAGAGCTGCGCTCCAAAACATTTCAAGTCCTTTAAAGGAGCGTATCTGCCTACGTAAATTTTATGCCCTACATTAGATAACTCATCGCGGATCGCGCGAGCCTTAATGTAACTCCTTGTTTCCAGTAAGAGAAGAATACCTCAAGGTATTGTTTCGTAGAACTTATCAGGCAGATGGTTTCTGGGAAAAAATAAATAACTGGTATAGTCTTTGGAGCAGTTTTCCTACAAAACTCCGTATTGTGTAAATGCTGGCTCTCCTAGCAAGAGCAAAAGCAGTTGCTGCTAATTAGGGACAGCACGGGCCGCAGGAAAGCATCAAGCAATAAACCAAACAGAAATTTTGATACTTCAAGGACATTTTGCGCCGTCCGTAACCCTGATCTTACCCGATGACCTCCGCATCGCGTTCTTTTTTGTTTTAAACCGAAGTTCGCCGTATGATAGGAATTCTACTATTCGTCTCTGGCGTTATATCAAGGTCCGGGACCTCGATACCCAAGAAAGTATGCTGGCTACCCTCCGAGTTTAATAGTTTCAATCAACGAGTTGAGGTATTACTTTTCGGGAGCTGACTGTGTAGTGGCGTCCTGACGCAGACGGTGATCATTCGGGAGTAAAACTTCGCGACGTTTCGATACTAGCTTCGGATCACTAAGTTGTGTTCTAGGGTAGTATATCGGGCCTTCACAACGAGTCAGCACAGGAAGTGACCTGCCCGAGTCGTAGTGAGTGCGAAAACGTCGCAATGTCCTACTCTCTTGTGAACATCGCAATCATGGCGGCACCACATAGTGACTCTTTAAAAACAAAATAGAAATTCTTTTTTTAAAAGCTAATAAGTTAAGATCTATTGGCCATGCTGGGTCTCTCCTGCTTTTTTTTCTTGGTGTTCCGAAGTATCACACCTTAATTTATTGCAAAAAATGAAAAAGTAGAAATATCATGTCAATAGTCTCTTACAGGACGCAGATCTTACGAAAATACTCATACCGAATGTACCAAGGCCTGCTATTAAAATATTTTACTTGTCTGTGAATTCACGAACGATACACACCTGTAAGAACACGGGCGTTAAATATTTTCACAGATATGTGTCATTCTCACCAAAATAACCGCGAAAATTATATCTGGCAAGTATTTAATGGCATTTGGTAATGTAATTTAAGGTGTAAATTTTCGAGTTAGACTAAAGCCAAAATTATTATCCACAAATGCTCTGTTTATTCTTTTGTACCAACCAGAAGTACTGACTGGAACCACCTTCACCATCAACATTGCCTCTGTCTTAGATGACAACAATTTTAGGACTGTAATTCCCACTCACTTGATGTAATTATGTAATATTACTTATTTCTCTCTGTACTGTTAATAAATCTTAGAGAAAGGAAAACGAAATGAAATGAAATTACTCTATCACCTTAATTTTCCGTATATGTTCGCATATGCACAAATGCCTTATGCTGTCTCATTGCAAATAGTTACGATAAATTCACATTGTTGTGCCTGTGAACTTTTGTATTTACCAATGTGACTGTGCAGCTAGGCCATGTAATGCGTAGGATGGATAACAGTTGGACCATTAGAATTACAGAATGGATACCAAGAGAAGGGAAGCGCAGTCGAGGACGGCAGAAAACTAGGTGGGGTGATGAAGTTAGTAAATTTGCAGGCGTAAGTTGGAATCAGCTAGCGCAAGACAGGGGTGATTGGAGATCACAGGGAGAGCCCTTCGTCCTGCAGTGGACGTAAATACAGGCTGATGATGATGATGATGAAGAAGAAGTGTGACAAACAGCTTTAAACACGTATTGTAGCTAAACCAGTCTCTCTCACTGTAATTTTCACACGAACTATGTAGCAGTAATTCAGATAATATTCTTGTGAATACAGTACCTACTTGCTTAGCTTGTTTAGAAGAGAACAAATTATTAGTGCTTGTCGTCTGCGGCAGCACAGGACATAAGTTCTTCCGGTTCAAAAACGGAGGTACTGTCGCTCAGTGTGAGGCCGGAGCGCGATATGAAAAGTGTCCTTCTGGAACTAGGAAAGACGACGTCATCGTTTTATTGCTAAAGAAATGTGCATAGTTGATGAGTCGTCCTAGGGGTTCCTCTTAATTGCTGCCTAACTTACGTACAAACTACGTATGTCATCGAATGATTTCATACATTTTGCTACAATTTTCCATGCCCACGAGAGGCAGCTTATTTGGTAAGAATGGTCTAAAAACGTAGCATTACCCACAACATATCATTTTAATCGCTCTTGCTGATATCTATAGAGATGCAGATATTTTCCGCCACACTTGTGTAGAAAAATAAACTTTACTGTTTGGGAAAGTACTTACTGAGCAGCACGTCGAAGGGCAAAAACACAAAGGCAAGCAAAGAATGGCGTGCATTTCACCGCTAGCTGCTGTTAACATTCGCAGGCCTGCTGGCATGTAGTATATATATCACTCAGCCATTCAACCTTCTAGACATCTGGAACACCTGTTTTCATCATGCTGTCTGCAAACTCTGTGTCATGTAGATAAAATTATATAGAAATGTTTGCGTCCTTTTTTTTCTCAGAGTGTCATCGCACAACATATGTTGCAAAAAGGACGCCACGTTTTGCTTCGCATAAGCAAATGCCTTTTGTAAGATAGATTGGGTGGGCCTTTCCTAGACAGCGTACTCACAGGGCCAAAAAATGTCTCGAACAAAAGGCGCTGCGATTACTTTCTTACACACAACTGTTTTCGGAAGGAATTCACAGCGCCTTGTTTTTAAGAGTGCGGGAGCAGCCCTTTCCCAGGCAAAACTCTCTTATTGGCCAAATGGAACGAAATTTTTGACAATTTAAGGAGCCTACATTCAAGTAATACCTTACAAGCTGTTGCATATATTGTCCCGAAAAAGAAGATGGCGCATTTTCCTCAAGCCGCTGCTACCATCATCACCGCATTACTAGACTAATAGGAGAAGTGACCGTACGGGTTTCAGTCATGAACTGCCTTGGCTCCTGTTTTTACGAGGTGCCACAAAACGCGGGAAGAATTGACAGAGAGGTTAAATGATAAAAGTAAACTTTTGCAGTGTGTCGACCACATTGGATTGCACCGTGGACCAGCAGCCAGGAGATGCAGAGTGCATTGAGACCAGGGAGCTTCGCCGATCTAAAGCAAATTTCATCGGCGGGAAAGCTCTCTCGGATTGGCACCATCAGATTAGCAGAACTTGATTTAGAGCAATTTTTCCTATTGGTCTACTGACCGACGTTTTTTTTTACCAGTGAGAGACATGGTGGCAATAATTGAAGATTTCGAGCCGAGTAATCGAGGCCCTCATCGATACGCGAATCCGTCTGGGGAAAAATGTGACGGCACTTATATTGGAAATCGAGCAGCTCATGTCACAGAAAGCACCGTAACTCGATTATCTCACTGCATGTCAAGCAAGCGTGCTCCTGCCTCTCGGTATCCTAATAAAAATGGATAGATAAGTGTAGACCACATTTGAATTAGGCATCAAGAAGAAATGCAGAAACTATTTCAATACGAGGAAGCTATGATTAATGCAAACGTGAAGCAGACGCACGCAATTGTGCAAGCCAAAGCGATCGTGATTCGGCGTAGGAGAGAAATAAGGTGAAGAAAAAAGCAGCAAATCAAAGTCAAGAAAAATTTTGAGGACGCTTAAGCTTCGCTTCGAAGAGTGGAACGCCACAGCATTCAAAGATCCCTACTGTTGGCAGGCTTCCAGACAACGGCAGGTTTCTCTTTTCTCCAACCGGCAGCCGCGCGCCTCCGCGCGGGGCTTCTGAGGAGGCGAGTGCCATCTGGATGGTGTTTTTGCAAGGAACCAGCCGGGGCGCGTCGCTGTATGAATGGTAGAAATGGTGGAAAAGGGGTTCGTGTTTGAGATCCCAGGTAAGGGAATTCTGTCTTCTCGTATACTCAAAATTACAATCCGACGCTATCACGCCGGCAGGTTGTGGTAAGTTCATACTTTATATAATTTTTATGGTGCATTTTACTTTGATGAATTCAATTAGTTCACTGACGCCTTTGTTTGCAGAGTCAGGATTGCTCGGGATGATTTTTATCGGCAGCGGACGCCGGCGCACACGCCAACGCCGACACCGCATTTTCCGCGACACGGGGCCTTTAACGCTTTCGCGTTAAAATTGTTTGAGCGATCTAGACAAACATAGCGACGGGTTAAATTCAATACCATGCGAAGAAAGAGAGAAAGATGGTCCCATGACACCGTCCGCCACCGCTCCCTCAGACTACCTGTTGAAGCTAATTATGGACAACGCATAAAGTATATTGACGCCGAGGAACGTTTGCGACAGGAAGAGCAGTCACTTGTATAAATTCTCGATTCATCTACGCCAACGACTTCCGCATTCCAAAGGTTGACCTGCAATCAAAACCCGAAAATTCTTCCTGCAATAACAATTAAGTGCAAAGAATCTGAAGTGTCTTCATGCCATGAAGATCAGCCTTTGAATGCTGGAGCTGATATTTCAAGGTAGAGCCGTTTTGGAGGTTATGAAAGCACAGCAAGCGCAAAAGAAACCCAATGGAAGAAAATGTCTCAAATTTGTCGATGCGAAGTCCAAGTCATCAAACACTCGACAAAAACAGAAACAAAAAGAGCAGCAGTCACTACGTGTGGCGCTGACAGAGGAATACATTTCAAAGGAGACTTTCTACCTTCACTCCAGAATGCCATTTCAAGATAACAAGAAAGACTAGTGGAAGCAGAGCGAAATCTAACCTTCAGTTTTTCTGGCAAACATTTTATTCGGAGCATAGCATATCTTCATCAGCTAAAGAGCCAGTGTACAGCATGTTTGTCGGACCTGCAGCACTTGCAGGAGCCTGATCCGACAAGTGCAGGCTCTCATTGTGAGCCGCATTACGTACTCGGCACAATATCTAAATTTTGTCAATGCGGAAGTGGAGGCTCTCGACCGGCTGATGCGCAAGGCGTTTGAACTCCCACCAGGAACGACCACTTTTCACCTCGAGAGGAGCAGGGGTGTACAGGAACGCACGGGAAATCATAGAGGCCCGCCCGGTAAGCCAGAAGGAAACGCTATACTACGCACAATAGCGGGACGCTGCGTCTCAAAACGCCTAGAATATACCGTACGGAAGGACAAGCGCACCGAAAAAAATCCCAGCACGAATACAGGAAACTATGCAGATGTCACCGACTCCCAGGAACATGAACCCAAACTTCCACTTTGAATGGCGATAAGCCCGAGCGCAGGCACTCGCGAGAAAATATGAGAACCACCCTAATGTCTTGTACGTAGCAGCGGCCAGCAGAGCAAGAAGCACCGCATTCGTCACCAGCATACTCTACAATCACAAGACCGAAATAAATGCGCCGTCTGTTTCCGGAGCGGGAGCGAGCACTGCGGAGGCAGAGGAACTAGCGATAGCGCTAGCCATCACGACAAAACCGCATTGGGAATGTGTCATAATTCTGACTCTCACATGGCATTCAGAAATTTTTACAGCACTAAAATTTCCAGGGCCGCGAATCGCATTCTGAGGGGAGCGCACCAGCTCCCGTCATGCAGACAAATCGTGTGGACTCCGCGGCAAAGTACCCACGCTGCAACCAGCAGGCACACTCCTACGCCCGAGCACATGTACACCGGGAGAGGGACGCGTCGAGCACTTCCATCTCGAGCCGCTACCACTAACCTTCACGCAATGTCCTACAACACTATCGCCTTTCATGAAGAACACAACCTATACCTCATAATGCTCTCACGCGAGGGGAAGCCGTAGTATGGCGGAAGCTTCAAGCACACACATATCCACACTTGAGTCTCTATCACGCCATACCCCTTGCGCTGTATTTTTATAAACGCCCACACTGAGATCAATGCGCAACGCTTTACCACATGGTATTGGCTTGCGCAAGCGCAGCAGAGCTCACAGCCACGACACATTCCACCACACGGCAATGGGAGGCAGCGCTGTCCAGCTCCGACTCGACACACTAGCTCAACTTGGTCAATCAAGCGAGAACGGCAGCTAACGGCTGCGGGGACCACTCACTGCAAAGCGGAGGAGCTACCTACGCTCGCGTGCTCTTTTACATCAAACTTATCCTCTCTCTCTCGGGCTGCCATTTCCGCGCAAGAGAACCGTGCAGTGGCTAGACTAATAATTAGTACGCAAAAGATAGGTGCAACGAATGTGCGTATTTCTACAATAGATGTCAAAACCATCTAGGCAAAACATAACATGCTAAAATACAAAACACGTAGCATATTTCGTGGCTGGTCAAAAACCTTCAATTTTCCTAAGTGTGCACAACAATGAGTGAACTGAATACATGAGGATAAAGCATTTTTAGCCTAGCCAGAAATATAGCTAGGAGAATATCCTTGCCTTGTTAGGCAAAAAAAGCTTGAAATATTGCCTGTATAAGACAAACTACTCGTTAAGTAACTCCAAATATATCGATATTATTCTACAGCCACGAATATAAGTGGCGCCTGTTGATATGAACCTGCGGATATCGGCCAGCTGATAAATATTTTAGTACGGCCTTAATACAAGGAGGGAACTCACTGTTTGCGGACGAGCATCGTAACCAATATGCGGCGAGGCAAAAATACAAAGGCAAGCAGAGATGATGGCGCATTTTCTCAGTTCGTAGAGGCAAATGTGCTCGAGGCGCGACAAAATTCAGTCTTTATAGCTGTATCCACCGACCTTTAGGACATCTGCGCGTCCTGTTATCGTCGTTCTGCATGAAAACTAATTGCCAGCTACATAAAATATTCCACAGAGGTTTACATTCAATATGTTATACACCATAGCATAAAAGGTAATGAAAAAAAAGACGCTGTACATGCTCTCGCGTATTTAAGTGCCTTGAAAATGACTGATTTGTAGCCTGGCCATTGTGAGCTCTCGGGAGACCTCTCCACGACCACTGACTCATCTTTCGAAACACTAGTGCACGAAATATATGAAAGGACGCCGAATCAGCTTTTGTATGCGAACTTTTGATCTCACGAAGTCTGTTTGTTCGCAACCATGTTTCGAGAGGATATAGCAACTTGCGGTGGAATAGCTGCAGCCACACATCATTATGTTTTCAGTGTTACGGCAGCTCATTCAATGCGAGCCAATAACCTAGTTTTAAACAGCCTATAGCTATATGGCATACAGGAACGCGGTGTCAAGAGAAATATGCACGCCAGAAATGCTAACATGTAAATTATTTATTTCTTTCAATTCCTCAAAAGAGGGCGGCTTCCCGTACAGCAATACTGGCGATAAAAGTAGAAGTGAACCACACCGATAAGCTTGCTTAACAAAACGTCACTTTATGCATTGATGCACAAAATTAACTGGAACGCCAGTGCATTTCTCCGCAAAGTTCGGGAATTATTATCTCGAAACTGGTGTCATCCTGAGAATTAATTCCAACTAGATCCGCCTTGCGAACTCCACGGCTATAATTTGTAAATTGCAATATAGGCCATCAGGTAATTAGTTAAAAACTTAATTAGTGAATTCTTGTTGATTAGTTGATTATGCATTTAAATTTTTTGTACAAGTAATGTGCGCCTCTTCGAGTAGACCAGCTCATTAACTAGCATTGAGCTATCTGCCACAGGCAACCTTAAATTAATTTTGAAAGTGTTCGCCGAAACACCCTGTGTATATATATATATATATATATATATATATATGTATAGGGTGCTTCAGCGAACACTTTCAAAATTAATTTAATGTTGCCTGTGGCAGATAGCCCGATTCTAGCTAATGCGCTGGTCTCCTCGAAGAGGCGGACATTACTTGCTCAAAAAATTGAAGTCAATAATTAAGTTTTTCACTAATTACCTCCTGACCCATATTGCAATTTACAAATTGTAGCCGTGGAGTTCACAAGGCGGATCCCCTTGGAACTAATTCTCGGGTAGACGCTAGTTTCGAGATATTAATTCCCGAACTTTGCGGAGAAATGCATTGGCGTTCCAGTTAATTTTGTTCTACAATGCATAAAGCGACGTTTTGTTAAGAACTTAACTGGAACGCCCCTGCATTTCTCCGCAAAGTTCGGGAATTAATATCTCGTAACTGGTGTCATCCCGAGAAACCGTTGACCTTGACATGAGCCATCAGATGTGTCGACACTCACGGCGCCACTAAATCCCGTCAGTCACGCCCGCATGCTTTTTGTTTATACGTTTTCAAATCCCACTCCATGCACGCCCAACTTTGTACCCCTGTACATGCCCGTCGTTTCTCATATACTTTGACGTGAGCCATCAGATGTGTAGACACTCACGACGCCACTAAATCCTGTCAGTGATGCCCGCATGCTCTTTGTTAATACGTTTTCAATAATCCCACTCCATACACGCCCAGCTTTGTACCCCTGTATAGCACCACTGTACATGCCCATCGTTTTGATGGCTTTGACATGGGTCAGTGCACGTGTTGACATCCATGACGACATGAAATCTGTGCACACCGGGTGGTCATGGTCTACTCACGATTTAGGAGCTTGTTTTCACAGCCTTGTTGTATTCACTTTTTTAATAATTCCACTCTGTGCACGCGCAGTTTTCCATTTACGTGTTCGTTGTATTCTTTTTTTACTTTGTATTTATTTTTTTTTTCACTTTGTATTTTTTTTTCTTGTCTCTTTTCACCCTTACGGCAAAAAGGTATAAATGGAGCTCTGTATGCTTGTACACGCACTCTTGATGAAGGCCGGACCACGGCCGAAACGTCAGTAAAGTCTTGTTATCTTTTTCCTACGTGCTTCCATTTTTTAACTACTTCTGTGCCGGCTCCGGTTACTTTTTACTTCATATATATATATATATATATGAATGAGAAGATGGCGCACCGAGTTGTCTACTTTTCGCAAGTCACAGGCACATGCAGCCATCAGACAATGTCGCCAGAAAATACAGCGCGGATTACTTGTTCGTCTATTTGAAATGTAGAAATTAGAAATAAAGGGAAAGTGAAAGGGGATGAAAAAAAAAACAACTGGCCACATATGGCATTTGCTCGATGCTGAGTGGAATCGGACCCACGTCTTAACGGTTCCTCAAGTACAGCAACCCGACGCACTGGCAGGATACGACACTTGCGCTGGGTGTCTGCCGCTGGCTAACTTGGGTTACTGAATTTGTGCCGCTAAGTGTGTGGTTATCAAGGGAACAACTATTAGCCGTCGTAGGCACGCTCCTGGTCTCGGAGGCTACGCGCGGACTTCGTTGCAGTGGCACCAGACGGCTCAGCTTGTCGAGACAAAAACGCTAGAAGAGCCCGGTTTCTCAGCCTTCTCACGCACCGGCGGGCCATGCATGCTGGTGGCCACGTGCTGGCTTCGCGGCGGCGGCTCTAACTGGCACGGAGTGTTTTAATGCGATAGCGTGAAGGGTCCCGTGTCGCAGAAAATTCGGCGTCGGCATCGGTGTCGGCTTTGGCGCCCGCGGCCGAGAAAATCATCCACAACCACGCAGGCCCTCCAAATATATTTAGGTACGCCACACCATTCTATAATTAATGTTGCTCATACCTTGTCTTGCATTCTTGGTAAAGCTATTCCTCGGTATTTTGAGAACGACAATCCACAAACAAATGTCACGAAACAAAACACCCACAGCACATGCCTTTTCTGTTAAATCTTCTCAGGCTGAAATATTAAAAGTACGAAACAAAAACGGGAACCTGAAAATTGTGCATTTTTTTTTTTTGGGGGGGGGGGGGGGCGGCTGTGCAATATCTCCGGAATCGCCCCACGCAAGAGGCCGCGTTTCTACCAGAAAGCTCGCCTTCGTGCATAGCGTTCGCCGCCAGTGTTTCCCGGTAACCATTACGCTTGCTTAAGCTGCAGTTGTCGGGAAGCGTGAGAAGCAGTCAGGCATCTTTGAATGCTATCGCGTTCCACTCTTAAAAGCGAAGCTTACGCGTCCTCCAATTTTATTGCGATAGCAATTATATGGACACTCAAAAGCAGATTTCTGCCGTCGGCGTCGCCGTCGCCGTGAGGTTCCGTATGACGTCAATGGAGATTAAATCATCGCCGCGCGCCGAACGCTGTATGTGCGAGTGAAAGGGCGCGAGGGGCCCGCGCTTTCACGGGGACTGAACGCACGGCGGAGAACAAACGCGCGTTCTGCGCCGTGCTCCCTTAAGGGCTGCAGAAGTAGGCGTCTCTTTCCTCCTTTACAATCACCATATATGTAGAGCAAACGCGCCTTCTTCCGATGCGCGAGAGGCCGTGGGGGAGGGGGGGGAGGGGGAGGGAAGGGAGGCGACGTTTAGCTGCGGCACCAAGTGCCTATTTATATCAGAGGCTCCGGCAACAGTCACCAACGCCGCACGCATTTTGAGCGAACGCGGGCAAAACGCCGACGGCGTCGACAACAGTTCTGCGTATTGCCGGTGCTGCTGCATGTCCAAGTTTATACAGCTGATAAAGCTAATATCACTACTCCGTATAGCTCTCTACCAATTTGCTATCGCAATTGATGCTTCGCCTTTCAGGTGAAACTGCGACAACTTTTTTTTCAGGGAAGCGAGAAAGGTGAGTCTCGCTGCAGTACACGCCTTATACGTATCTCGTCTCGACAGTGACAATACGTTTTGTTGTATTAATCGAATGCTGACAGGTTATCCTTGACAGTCGTTGTGGGTTGTGTTCCGCCGCAATTTTTTCGTCGTGCCAACTGAGGCAACTAACAGGCCTAACAAATTTTTATACGTTGTGTGGCTTTAGCTTGGTGCTCTGCTATGGCAGAGAACGAAATAGGTATTCGGAGAACAGGTGCACGAATTTGGAATGTTGCAGTTTTAGAGTTATAGTGTTCAACCATTAAAGAAAATCTACTGCTTGAGTTACCATTCTGTGTGCACACTTTCCTGTACGGACGCTGACAACTGAGTGCAGAATTATTGAGGCTATGCATAGATATTTGAACTAGTATCCTTGTTGCTGTTTGCTGCTTGAAATTGCACAGGGCACAACAAAAAGGTGTGAATGGCCTTTCATATTTTCAACTGTATTGTACTTGTCTAAATATTAATAATAAATTATGGAGTTGATCCGTCTTAGAAATATTTGGGGTGCAGACAGACCAGGTAATTTCCCAACCACGCGTGCGTTTGCTTCCACGTGTGCTGGTTCATCTTATGACAAAATGCAAAAAGAAAAAGAGAAAATATCTCGCGATTCCCGTTACGCTCGGTTATTCGGTAAAGCACCGCGAACCTTGTGCCCAGGATGTGGGTTGTGCTGCACAATGCAGCAAGTTAGCTTTTCTCCAGTTCACTTTCTTCGTAGTTCTTTATATCCATATATGAGTTAAGCATATCAAATGATTTTCCGGATGTTTTCTCTGACCTAATTTTCGGTTTCTATGTATGTTTGCTAAGAAAGCTCAGGGACTACTCTGAGGAAAGCTTATTCAACTTACAAACTCATGACACTAGCTTTATGCTCCCTACGAGAAAGCTGCCACCATTTCTGTAAGCCGTCGAAGCAAGCCGAGAAAGCTTCATCGCAAATGCTTGGACGCCATGAGCGTACTTGTCGGCAATGCTTTTAGATGGCGAAGCGTATGCAAAAAAAAACACGGTGCCCGGTTACCGCATGACGTGTTTCTCATTGTTCGCACGCACAGGTGCGCCATGCATTTCGGAGGCCACGTGTAGGCTTCGCTGTGGCGGCGCTAGATGGCGCCGAGTGTTCTTAGGGCAGAGCGAAAAAGCAATCTCGCTGCGGTACACGCCTCATAACTCTTTTTGATAGTGGCAATGCCTTCTCGCTATATTGATTCAACGCTAAACGCACAACCGTCGAAGTCACTGTGAGATCGGTTGAACCACAATCTGCTGACTTTAACTTCTAATTCATTCACCCCTTATATGAGGAGGTGTGTGAGCTTTAGAAATAGCTATGTGAAAACATAATATGAAAATATTGTATTCATTGATTAAGTAGTTTATTACGCCAGACAGGGGTGCACTCACTTCCATTGATTTGTAGGTCAGGTAAATCACACTGCCATCATAATCTGTACGAAGTCAGAGATCGATCCTAAATAATATTCGCATTAAAATACGACTGACAATTTCTTTCTTTTCCGTGGATGTAACTTCCGTGTTTTAGTGGCAGTTTGGCCATGATCACCACATTGGGCGCTTTGTCGATTCGTGTTGGACTCCTACTGGTAGTCTCAGCATCTCTAGAAATGGTGCTTCTTACCAATCTGGCATCACGTCTGGCTCTTTCAAAAAGTTAACAAAAATTGGTTACTTCTATTTTAACACTGTTCTCTGTGGGGAACGATTGTCTTTACTTCAGTCTCCGCTTCATTAAAATGTTGCACATGACCTTTTGACATACGTTTCAGTTCAATTTATTATGTTATAAATCATGCATACAGTAACATGGAACTGTTCATGCAGTTAGTGCCTAATATGGTCCACGTGTGTTATAGTGCGTGACGTTCAAGGGCTTCCTACTCTGGGATGGTCTTGCCTCAAATTCTTGCCACCTAGAAACCTGTGTTGTCATTGAAAGGAATGACTTCTTAATAATGGTTCATCAAAATATACTTGCTGAATTTTGTTCCATGCCTAACAAGAGATTCTCACCAGCCTAACGCAGTACCTAACATCACCTTTATTCACGGAATGTTTCCCATCTCATCAATTGTGGAATGTCCAAATAGATGCCCCAAAAAGTCCCACAATGGTTTGATAAACGCAGCTCTGCTGCCTAGTGAGTACACATAAAATCTCATTGCAGAGCTCAACAACACCCATTTCATGAGTTTGAACAGCACAAAATAAATTCCTAAAAACTCATGCCCAAAAAAGGTTCGCCTTGCCAGTGGTGCCCCAAAGTAAAATGCAATTCTAATTAAGAAAAAATTATTGCAACATATATATAGCTTACCGATGCTGGTAGTAAAGTTTTTGTTTCATTCAATAGGTCTACTTTTCTTCATAAGTCATTTCTTAGGTGCGTTATGTGCATTGTCCTATTTATAAGCGAATAAGCAAGGTCGAGAATCGAGCAGAATCGAGAAATCTGCAGAGTACAATAAACCTTTCTATAATATGGCTTACATAGATTATAAAAAAGGCAATAGATTCAGTAGAAATACCAGCAGTCATAGAGTCATTGCGTAAGCAGGGAGTCCAGGAGGCATACGTGAATATCTTGGCAAATATCTACAAGAATTCCACAGCTACCTTGGTTCTCCAAGAGAAAAGTACAAAGTTGCTTATCAAGAAAGGGGTCAGGCAAGGAGACATAATCTCTTCAATGCTATTGACTGCATGCATCCTCTTTATCGCGTATTTGTTACATAGAACTACATATTTGGCTTGGGCAATCACGTCACAACAATGACGTCACAACAAACGTGTTCGAACTTGATCAAACTTAAATGATGTCTCGATAACGTGAGTGTATTCATAAGATCTCTGACGGCCCAGTCTGCTGCTTCAGTAATAATATTAAATAAACGCTCAATTATCAAATGTGCATCAAAAACAGAAGTAGTTGGAAGAAGTTTCGTTTTGAGGCCACTTGAAGGTGCAGCGATATTTGATTTCTGCCGAATGAAGGCGCAACCATTCCATCTGTGCTTCAACAACCTCACATCGCCAAGAATTGAACCTACCAGCCCATTCTTAACTTCAGATCGTCCCCGCATGTCCTTCACCAAGGCACGTCGCTGGCACATATGGCTGGCTCGGTTGGGCGACTGCGCTGTAACTGCACTGTCGACGGAGCATCGTTTTGAGGTTTCCGAGTCATCCTCATCGTCGTGCTCACCTATCAGACCGCTTCGCATGATTGATCGCTTTGGATTTTCAATTTGCTTACGCCGATATTCTTTATCGCGTATTTGTTACATAGAACTACGTGCATATTTGGCTTGGGCAAGCCCGTCACAACAAACCTGTTCGAATTTATTCAAATTTAAATGATGTCTTGATCACTTGAATGCTTTCATAAGATCTCTGTCGGCCCAGACTGCTTCTTAGCACGCTTTTTTAGTTCTCTTTGCAGCGATACCATAGTTATTGGCTCCCCGTTTGCTTACAACATAATGGTAACACTCGGACGGCGGAGCGCCGTCGATAGACGAGGCGAAGCACAAATAAAGTTCAGAGATTCTTACAAAATGAAAACATAAGAAGGCTATTGTCTCTCTCGAAAGATATCTCACGTCATCCACCGACTCAGAGCCAAAGAAGCGGATATCTTTTAACATTTACAAGATAAGCTAACCTTTTTCACACAGTCTTGGTGGTTTATTTTATTTTAATTTTTGATCCCAGAAAAGAAATAAATACAACGTGAAGAAGAAACGCTGCTCGTCGGCTTGGTGACTAACTGCCTCGCATAACGGTTCCAATGAACTTCCAAGGCGTACTCGTTTTGAGTCAAACAGTTAGCTTTTAATGACGATCATCACTGCCTACGTCTGCGTCATGGCCTCATTATGTGCGTAAAACCTCTACAGACCTTCTGTATTAATATTAAATAAATGCTCAATTATCAAATGCCCATCAAAAACCGAAGTAGTTGGAACAAGCTTCATTTTGAGGCCACTTGAAGGTGCAGCGATACTTGATTTCTGCCCAATGAAGACGCAACCATTCCATTTGTGCTGCAACAACTTCACAGGCCGCTGAGTTCTTACTAAATATTTAACGTGTTGCTGCTTCTCAGAAATCTCGCATGGTCGACACAACATGCTAGTAAAGTGGTTCAATTCCACATTTTGCAGAAGTTCTTTACTCCAATATTTCATAACCAATTGTGTTTGCTTAAGTGTACGGCATCACATTATTGGAAATTTGAAATAACATCTCTACAAACATATTGGCGATTCATTTTTATAAATTTATGGTCCACTGTTTTTAACCAACCATCCCCAACAAAATCAGCAATATACAATGTATCCCAAAGGAGCAGTTTACCAAGAAAGTTCCGCCGACTGCCTCCTGAAGCTGCCACATATGTTTGTCTGTCGTAACTTCCGCCAATACTTGACGGTGATTACGTTGCATCCCCGATTTTTCATATCCTTATGATGCGTAACATTTCCCTGCCGAACACGTCGCCAAGAATCGAACCTACCAGACCATACTTAACTTCAGAACGTCCCCGCAAGTTCTCCACTAAGGTGCATCACTGGCACATATGGCTGGCTTAGTTGGGCGACTGCGTCGTATCTGCACTGACGACTGAGCATCGTATCGAGGTTCCCGAGTCCACCTCATCGTCGTGCTCACCTTCAGACCACTTCGCAAATGTGATCGCTCCGGATTTTCAATTTGCTTACGCCGATACTCCTTATCGCGTCTTTGTTACATATAACTACATATTTGGCTTTGGCAATCACCCGTCAGGTCAAACACAGGTTGTCAGCCATCAAATTGGCACCGGCGGTGCATCTCCCATTCACAGGCGACCTTATTGGGTGTCAGCTTCTGATCCTCACATCATCCAAACACAGGTGCAGAGGGTACTTTAGAAAAAAGTATTATAGAGTCTTCGTGCAGTCCCTAGGCTTAATCCATTGTTTTGGCCACAAATTAAGGTGACAGCGGGAGGTTTTGTCTAATCGTCATCTAAACCGGATTACGAAGAAAGACGTATATCCCGTCCCTCCAATCGACTACACATTGGACTGTCTTGATGGCGGTACTTAATTTTTCTTCCATCCACCTCCATCTGTGCACTGGCAACTTTGTGTGGACGAAAATAATGATGAGATTTCTTAGTCCAGATAGATTATACCAGTCCAAACCGATGCTCTTTGCGCTTTGTAATGCCGCTACTACATTTGAACGCATGATGGACTGTCATCTTTGTGGATTCAAATGGCCCATTTGCTTGTGTTATCTCGACGATGTGATTGTTTTCTCGTCTTCTATCGAAAGCCACCTTTAGCGACTTTGTACTGCGCTTGCTGTTTTCCGCCCCGCTAGTCGTCAGTGGAATTCTTCCAAGTACACCTTTGGTCGTCGTCAGATAAAAATGCACGGACACCTTGTCGACTCTACTAGTGTGCAGCCTGGTCCAGATAAAGTTCGCGCTTTCCATGAATATCCAGTGCCCTCTTCTATCGGTGTGCGCAAATTCATAATACTATGCTCCTACTTGCGTCGTTTTATAAAGAACTTTGCGGAAATCGCACGTCCTCTGACTGAACAACTCAACACAGACGTCCCCTTTCATTGGGCACGGAACAAGCTCAGGCTTTCTCGAAATTTATTGCAGCGCTTACGACTCCACCGGTGTTAGCCCACTTCGACCACTCTGCACAAACGAAAGTCTGTAATTATGCCAGTGGCCATGGAATAGGCGCAATTCTCGCCCAACAGCAGGATGCAAATAAAGAGTCGTTGCTTACGCCCGCCACCTTATATCAATACCTGAGCGGGATTACTCCATCAGGTGAAGCGAGTGTTTAGTACTCGCTGGACCATAACGACATGCGCCAAGCATTTCTCGGTAGATACCGACCACAACAAGCTCTGCTGGTTAGGCTCCTTGCAAGACCCCACAGGGCAACTCGAACGCTTGGCAGTAGGGCTGCAGAGTGCACCGTCGTCATTCTGTACAGATCTGTCCGCCTACATCAGGACGCAGATTGCTTATCGCGTTCCCCTTTTCTCTAACCCCCTTTTTCCTAATGGCCTTCTCCAAAATCGCAGTCGAGCAGCACCTGGATTCTTTATTGGATTCCTTGATCGACCGCCTTTCTTTCATTCAATGTGATTGGTTGCTACGCCTGTTCCTGCTACGTGAGGATATTTTATATCGGAGAAATCTAGACCCTGACTGCGGAGATCTTCTCCTTGTTGCGCGGCATCTCCGCTCGACCGCCCTCGCAGCACTTCCCGATGCGCCAACCGCCGGACACTTGGGTTTGTCTCGTATTTTTTGACCGTGTGCAACGACCGTTCTTCTGGCCCGCCTTATATCGATCCGTCCCACGCCATGTTGTGTCCGACAAATTTTGTCAACGTCGCATGAAGCCTTGCTTGCTATGAGGTGGGCGCCTTCAGCCCATTGCGGTCCCTAGCGGCCCATTTTCTCGTGTAGAACTCCATTTGCTGGGACCATGCCAAGTCATGCACCGGAAAGTCATCAAGCGGCCTCTCGACCTCCCGGTCGCCACATCCAACCAGAGACTTCTGGCCCTGAGCGTGGTAAACACTTTCCGGGAGCTTCGAGAAGCCCACTTAGTCAACCAATACACACGTCTTGCACAGACCCCATCTGGTCGCCGCCTCTTGGACCGGCTACACATCAAACACGACTACCACATTGAGGAAAGGGTGAGAGTGCCAGAACACTTGAGACGCGCTCTCCGGGTCCGACCCCTTCCCCGCAACATGTCCAGAGAAGACCATAGCGGTCGTCGCCAGGCACACGTGGAAGCGTTGCAGCAACTCTATGGTCACCAACAACACGTGTATTAGGTGGACGTTGCCGGCCCACACCAGAGGGGGTGGTACACGGCCGCAGTCGTGCACAACACTAACGCAGTTAACGGTCTCACTTTCAAAGCCCACAGCGCAGCACACGCGGAGGAGACTGCCATTGCTCTGGCCATCACGAATCCCACGTCGAAACACATCATCACCGATTCGCGAGGGGCTTGTCGGAACTATGAGCTGGGGTGCCCCCCCCCCCCCCCCCGCTTGCCAGGCGCATACTACAATCTCGCTGCCTATACGTTGATCCAACTCTTCCTAACCACCTGATTTGGGCCCGCAATCACCAGGGACTCCAGGGAAACGAACAGGCCGATCAGGCCACCCGCACACTCTCTCCACGGGCCTTCTCCTGTCCTTGGAAGTCTACTGCCAATAAGACAATCTGGCGCTTTCATTCAAAGAAATCACCGATTACTATAAGGAGGAGCACCGGCGTTACTCGGCCCTTTGTAAGGGACTGGATCGCGCTGACTCGCGCCTCCTCATCAAAATTTTCACCAACACTGTACTGTGCCCGGTGGTGCTCAAGCATTTAAACCCACCTTTTGACGGCGCGTGCCATTTCTGTGGGGAGTTGGCTGACACCTTCCACATAGTATGGGCATGCCAATCAAACCATCCATACCCCCCCCCCCAACCCCAACCCCACCAGAGCGGACTGGGAGGCGGTCCTGCTCGGCTGTCAAGAACTCAAGACACAAAAGGCCTTGGTTCAACGGACGCGGGCGGCGTTGCTTGCCAATGGGGCCCCGGAGTAGGGGCTCCACCTAGTACTGTGAGGGGAGGAGGCCAATAGGGCCCTAACCCAATCACCTCTCTGCAGCCAGTTTATAAATGTTTTTCACCACCACCACCACCGCCGCGACTTCCGATAACAAATGTGTGGCCGTTGTCAAAGATTACGCCACGCGGTACGCGATCACGGGAGCTATCCCAACCAGCTGTGCCACCGACGTCATAACGTCATAGACTTTCTTCTCCACGACATACTTCTACATCATGGTGGCCCTCATGAGCTCATCACCGATCGCAGTCGCTGCTTTTTTTAGAAAGTTTTGGACGAACTTCTGTGCTCGTGCTCGCCACAAATTCACCACAGCGTATTATCCCCAATCCAACAGACTTGCGGAACGTCTGAACCGTACGCTCACATACACAATTCCCATCCATGTGTCTAATGATCATCGGGACTGGGAAACCGCATTACCTCTTTCTACATTTGCATATAACTCTTCACGATGTGACCCGGCCGGCTACTCTTCTTTTTTTACCTTTTGTTTGGACGTGACCCCCTCCTTCCCCTCGACTACGTACTCCCTTCTCCCGTGGTAACCAGTACCGTGTATACACGTGATTCCCTTTCACCCGCTCACATCACCCGAAGAATTGCCCGTAATCATCTGTGTGCGGCGCAGCCTGCTCAAAAGAACGGTTAGGACAAAAGCTATCAGAGAGAGAGAGAGAGAAATGGAAGAGAGGAAAGGCAGGGAGGTTAAAAAGACGCACGTCCGGTTTGCTACCCTGCACTGGGGAAAGGGGTATAGGGATGAAAAGAGAGAGAAAGGAAATAGAGAGAGCACAGTTTCGCGCACATTTGACACTTCGCACGAAGTCTACAGACGGTCGCCAAGACCTGTCGACTTGAGGTAGTGCAACAAGGCTTTCGTGGCTTTCTGTGCCATCGACGCATACGGCCATGGTCCAAGGATCTTCATTTCCGAAAATGGTCGAGAATCCAGCCGGTTTAATGCTGTCCGGAGAGCTTCACGCTCGACGTCGAACTGGGGACAGAGACATAAGACATGTTCAATTGTTTCTCTGGTTCCACAAGAGTCACACATGGGCGTATCCCCCATTCCAATGCGGAACGAGTAGGCCTTTGTAAATGCCACACCGAGCCAGAGGCGGCACAGTACTGTCGCTTCAGAGCGGGAAATGTTTGATGGCATTTGAAGCTTCATGGATGGGTCAATTTTATGGAGATGGCACTTCGGGTTAAGAGAAGACCAATATTTGTGTGTCATAGCTTTAGCCACGAAAAGAAGTTTTCTTGCAGCGTCGGTCCTGGATAAGGGGATTGGGACTGGTCGGCCTTCCAGATGAGCAGACCGGGCGGCTTCGTCGGCGAGGTCATTACCAGCAATGCTGCTATGTCCCGGTAGCCACTGAAATATAATTTCATGCCCTCTAGCGATAGCTTGATGGTGGTCTTCTCTTATCTCATATACCAGCTGCTCATGAGTCCTGTGATAAATGGCAAAATGCAGACTCTGAAGTGCTGCCTTAGAATCACAAAATATGACCCATTTCTGAGGTGTTTCTTGCAGGAGGTATTGTACAGCAGCACGCAGGGCAGCAAGCTCTGCCGCCGTTGATGTTGTGACGTGTGACAGTTTGAACTTGAGTGTGGTTTTCGTAGCCGGAATGACAACGGCACCTGAAGAACTGGTAGATGAGACGGAACCATCGGTATAGATGTGTATTCGGTCCCAGTAGGTCTCATTCATTAATAACAGCGTCATCTGCTGCAGAGCTATTCTTGGGTGATTGGCCTTCTTCTTTACGCCCGGAATACTTAGGCGCACCTGAGGCTGTTGCAGGCACCACAAGGGGAATGAAGGCCTTGCTGCTGGGGTGTATCCTGATGGAAGGCAATCTTGATTGGTGACGATAACTTCAGAAAACGTGGAACGAGGTCTCTGCGAAGGCAAAAACGCTAAGTGATGATCGGGGACGCGGGAAAGATGACGGATATGCGCCCTGAGACAATCCACTGCAACGTATGTTTGGATCGGATGATCTTTGGCGAGGACGATTGTTGCAGGTGTGGACGCACCGCGAGGAAGTCCTAAGCAAGTGCGCAATGCTTGGCCCTGTAAGCTCTCCAACGAGCGAACATTTGACTTGCACGTATTGGACAACACTGGAAGGCTGTAGCGCAGGTATCCTAGAAATAGAGCTCTGTACAACTGAAGCATGGAGCGTACAGATGTGCCTCATGTTTTCCCGCACATGAATCTCAGTACCTGGGCAATCGAGGACAGTTTTTTCTTCAGGTACGTGCAATGAGGGCTCCAGGAAAGATTGCGGTCGATTATTACGCCTAAAAATGGATGGGTCTTTCCGTAGGCAATAGTGTGTCCATTAATAGAAACTGGGTATGGTGTTATAAGTTTTCGAGTGAATGCCACCAATGCACATTTCTCGGTTGATACAGTCAAGCCTTGTGCTTGAAGATATCCTGATGTCAAGGTTGCTGCCCGTTGCAAACGCGCATGCACCTGAGGCCGAGTAACTGCAGACGTCCAAAGGCAGATGTCATCTGCGTATATCGAGAGGCAGATTGTCTTAGGTAAAATGTCAGCTTGTCCAATGAGTGTCACATTGAACAACGTCGGGCTCAATACTCCTCCCTGAGGCACGCCGCAGTACGTGTAATGTTCAGCTGTGGGGCCGTCTTCTGTTTGCACAAAAAACGACCGGCGAGTTATGTAGTCGGATAACCAACGAAGCATAGCTATCAGGATTTGCACTAAACGCATGGATCCGATCACTTTGCACTGGACACCTTTTCGTCCAGTCGGATTCTACGAGAAACTGCTGTTGTGGTATGATGGCCCCTACCACATCTTGCGTCAATTCACCCACGTGGCATACGAGGTTCACTTTCGGGTCTGCACATCTTCATCTGCAGGACCGACGGCCGAAATTGTTCATGATTCCCTTCTCAAGCCGCATTACACCGCTGCTCGCTTTTCGCCTTAGAAGGCAGCGGGACAGTGCTTTTGCCGCTAGGGGTTGTGTTACGGGTGCTTTGCACATTGACAAAGACGACAATTATGGTTTTGGCTAGCGCTGTGCTCATGCGGACCTTGGTCTTGGCCTTAGGGCTTTGCCGTCGGGACTGGGCTGTCGATTATCATAGACGTCTTTCATATCATTCAACAACGTCTTCTAAGGGCTCAGTGAAAGCCATAGCAGTATGATGAAATAGGTGTGTTGTTCCTAGCTGAAATTCGTCATGAAATTCGTCAGAGCGCTGCCGCAGTATATGCCCCCATATGTCTACGTCCTCACTTGAACTTATGGTCGGTGATGCGCGACGCACAGACAGACACCTACACTTGAAACACACAAACGCACCCAAAATCGAAACGTAAGAACCTGAATGTGTGTCTTGAAACACATTATCTGACCTGATGCACACATATGCGCACGGGCTCTGATTTTTTGATATTTAAAGGTGAAGCTAAACTTGTTGGCCTTGCTGTGCCGATCGCTTTGTAGTTGACTTTTACAGCCGGAAAAAAAATGAAATGTGAAGCGTAGCAAAGCTTGTCTACTTGGTAATTGTCTGCTTGACGTCATTGTTCCTGGTATTTCAAACGTATTCTTGATTTTACATCAAACTGTTCGTTTTTTCCAGATGTTCATTTTCGTCTATGTCAGTTTCTGCGCGCCATTTCCTTCGTCATGTGCATATACCCCTCGGGAATAATGACAACAGCTGTTCCCTTATCCAGGAGGCCAATGATAAACCTTATTAGTGGAAACAACTTATCTTTTCATAACATTTGCATCTGCCAGTGGCATCTGATAATGCCACGACAAGGACTGAAGGATTGCATTTTGTGTCGCGCCAACACACTGCCAACATGTGTTATTTAAATTGTGGCGGTTTCTCATGAAATTCGCATGATTAACATTGGGCTCTAAAAATGCAAGGTCGTGCAATGTCAATTTTGGTCGAACATCTGTATAGCAGTAATTATCTAAATATTGGGATTGTTTTGAGGCCAGAGCGTCGCAAATTTGAAGTTAAGCAAAGTCTACCAAGAAACATTGACCAATGGTGTTTTATAAAAGTAGGGTATGTCATCTTTGGAGAAAATTAAAGGCATAAAACTTGGGGTTCTGTAAGTGTAGGTGGTGTCGATCCACCAGGCTCATCCGTGTCGCGTGGCGATTTTCTATAGCCGCGAATGCCCAATTTGTCAGAGCTCTTGCGGGTGGTGTACGACGGCAAGACGGCCGAAGGAGAGGACGGGCAGTGCAGGGCCGGGCAGGGACGGAGATCGCTACTGCTGCTGCGTCGCTCTCGCTGGCTTGCAGATGCCGCTGTATGGTAACAGTTGACAAGGTCAGAGGCAGCGGAGTCGGCACGGGGCAGGGCTCGCGCGCTGACTCGGAGGCTCGCGCAGCCGGCAGCGTGTACAAATCCGGTGAAGGGTTGGTGGGAGGCCAAATGGCAGGAGTGACGCCGTTGTCGCCAGACCCGACGGCGTGGGGCACGGAAGCCGGCGTTGGGTAGGCGATGTCTCCGCTGCCACGTGTCATCGTCGGTGGCGATAAAGACAGTGATGTGGCCTTCTTCTTTCTGGGGTTTTACGTGCCAAAACCAGTTCTGATTATGAGGCACGCCGTAGTGGAGGGCTCCGGATTAATTTTGACCACCTGGGGTTCTTTAACGTGCACTACAACGCAAGCACACGGGCGTTTTTGCATTTCGCCTAGTGATGTGGCCTGAGGATGATTGTACACGGGCGCCGGAGCAGACGCGCTTGGTGCTTACCGTGAGGGGGTGGACGTAAATAGGTCGCGCACCATGTGGTCAACCTCTGGAAGAGGGCGGTAGGCAGCGCCGTAGAAGTTGAGGACAGACTTCCGCAGTTCGTCGTAAGTGCGCATGCCAGGCGATGGAACGCCGAGGTGGAGCTAGAGAGCAAGCGGCAGGATGTCGAGGAGTACCGCGTGCTTGAATTCCTTTATCCATATGTGGTTCAGCTGCCTCGAACTGGGCGAACCAAGCGCCGACGTAGCTGGACGAGAACGGTGGCAATGGTGGGTCGAACTGCGGCTCCGGCCAGGTGGTCATGGCAGCGTGTCGATCGGTGAATTAAATACACGTTCTCCCGGGTCACCAATGTAGGAGGGACGTGACGGCAGCCGTACGAGCCATGCCGTCTTCCCTACTCAAAAGGGCGAAGGCGGCGAGCGGAGCGGCGGTTGCGACGACCAGTGTGACTAGCTTTCAGAACGACACTGCGCGTGCCGAGCTTGCGCTTCGAGCACGCGCTGCGTTTTTTTTTTTTTTCGCTTTGCAGCGCCGACCATAGCGCTCCGCGCTGCGGCGTTGGTGGGCGCTATACTACAATAGTTATACATTTTAAACTCTCCAAACGAAATACAATAAGCATTTAGAAACCCCAATGAGCGGTTTACTAAGAAATACGTAGCGCTGTAATGTGGGGGTGGCGGGGAGGAGGCGGGGCGTGTGGATAAAGCAAGCCGATGCCGGCCGACTGTGGCAGACAAGTAACATCGATGTATGAAAGGAAGAGAGCGCCACAATACAAAGCATAGTAGAGAATGACAACAGGCCAAGCAGAGCGGACTGCACAAAACAAAGCAGGCCAATCTAAGCACCAGCAGAATTTCGCAGAACCACCGCATAAAACCTCTAAACCTCTGTAAAACCTCGTAAAACCTGTGTGTGCATGAAACTCACTCATAAAATTGCATACTTTCGATCATCAGAGGCGTCTGAAATCCGCTCCCTCGCAGCACCCTGAATTAACTCTGGTGTTATCGTGAGATCAAGTGAGACATCAGGTCACCCTGTTCGTAATAATCACACTTTCTGCGGTAATCTGTGCGCGCAGTAAAGGCGGGTAGGTCAAATACTGCTTTTGCACATAATTTCTGAAACAACTATTCGCAAGTGTCATACTACCGTTATCAGCTACGTTTCCCACTGGCCACAAAAAAGAAAAAGAAAAAAACAACTAAATCTTTCCGTAACACATTATGTATAGTTAAAAGAAGTGAGGGGCATCTTAGGTGTCATGTGTCTCAAACGTTACACGTTACTGGCTGAATTGGGAGCGTTACAAATACATATTAAACCCTATTTTTGGGTTGGATTTTAATTTGTTAAACAATGTTTGACCGGTGTCCTTAGCGAACTAAGTGAAGCACCTTGTCTCAGTGGGGTAAACGCAAGGGCCAGATAGAGGCCGAAGATGTATAGGCAAAGTTCAAAATGGGTGGGGCTATTGCGGGCTTTACTATACATTAGCCCATTTACCCACCAGAGCTGAAAATCCCACCGAAAATACTTCCTCTAAGGTAGGACTAGTAAAGGTATGGACTAGTGCGTGCGTCATTGGGCGTGTGATGGCGCAGCCAATAGAAAGGAGGTTGCGCCACGCCATGAGTGTATAAATTGAGCGGGTTCATGACGTTCCGAGGTCTACAAAGGCTAGAATGCTTTCGCATTCCCACACGTAAGCAGTCCTAAATGTTTGTGGCGAATTTCTTGCTATTTCTCCCATATTCATTAGTGGAGGAGTATTTGGTCTCAATCGGAGGCCTACTCCCGTGCCAACAACGCTAACCAGTTCTTTAAGAGACACGTGCTTTCGCTCGCGAGCATTGTGACCTCCTCAGGTTCAAATGCTGTGGTCGGTGGTGGCGGCCGCATGCAACATTACGTCGCAGCATTACGTCGCAGCCTTGGCTTGCGGTTGCGAGGTCTGTGTGCCGACTAAGGGAGCTACGCTTCTCGAATCAAGATGTCTTCTTTTTCGGGGGTTTCACGTGTCAAAACCTGTCCTGATTATGAGGCACGCCGTAGTAGAGTGCTCCGGATTAATTTTGAACACCTGGGGTTCTTTAACGTGTACTACAACGCAAGCACGTGGGCGTTTTTGCATTTTGCCTCCATCGAAATGCGGGCGCCGCAGCTGGGATTCGATCCCGCGATCTCGTGCTCAGCAGCACAACGCCTTAGCTGACGGAGCCACCCCGGCGGGCGCCACCGAGAATAAATTTTGCAAGAAGGGCGGAAGTCAATGGTAAGCCCATGAGCCAAGGTTAATGCGTCTTTAATAAATGCGGTCCTTTCAAAGAAAAATGTAACAATTGTTTGAAACATTAATACGGTCGTTATCAGCTATGTTCCCTCGTCACTGGAGATAAGTATATTTTACATAATGTTTATGTTTGTCGTAAGTCAGGATCACGTAAATATTATGTATGACGAAATGTCAAGGTTCTAGGCCTGATTAGAAGGATGCAAATAATTACTGAAGGTTTTATGCATTTTTTTGCTTGCGTGACACGAGGCCCGTAGTAGGTGTCCCCAGTAAACTGGAAAAGTACTTTGCTGATAGGCCCTGAAAATTAGAGGGAGATGTTAAATAAGGTGATAACTAAGTCTAAAGTGTTCTGAACAATAAGGCAGCGTTAAATTACGTTCGCAAGCTATCCAAAGCATTATATGTGTGTTATATGCACAATAAATTTAACCTGCTTCCCTTGTAAACTGTAACTGCAACTGTAAAGAGTAAACGCCACAAAGATTACATTAAATCAAAAAGGGAGGGGGGGATAATGTGTTCAATGTTCTCGCAAAGTAAAAAGTGCGTGGATGGACTACTGGATCTAGAAAATTATTTTACCAACTACCCGAATACGTTATTTGCTGGTACGCTTTCAAACGGATCAGTCATTGGCTATAAGGGTAAAGTTTAAAGTATGGACTGTAATTGCAGGGAGCTGTTATTTTTTATTCCAACTGTATAAAAGAAACAGCTTTGCGGGTAACTGTATTATGATTCTGCAAGGCCACACCAGTCTCCAGTCTTGTTCACGTAGCGTTATTCGCAGGCAGAGTGGCGTGGTCCCGCACTCATGATCCCATCAATTTTTACTATAAATCGTGGGACTCGGCTACTAAATGAACATTTCACTACCTTTTTTATTTTATTTTTTCTGCAGGACAACGGAGAGCCACGGTCACATATTTAGCTTTTGTACTCTTAAAAATAAGAGTTCCGGTGCTTTTTCTAGAACACTTCGCTTTGATAACGCTCCGTTTAGGTCGCGGATGTTCAGATTTTTTACAGCTCTATTTAAGGTAGCGAAGACGATGGGCTATATATATATATATATATATATATATATATATATATCAACGGCTTTTTGAAATCATTTTCGAAAAACACGGCACAAACGACATAAGTGACTTAGGGCACACCCCTAAAGTCGTGCTTAATGTATTTTGAAAGCAGGGGGTCAGTGAAGCAGCACAGTATACAAAAGGATTGAAGACATAGATCCGATAGCTGCTTAGTTTGTTTTACGGTTCCACAACCAGTTGTGGCCAAAGAGCACCAGAACACTTTTCCTAATCTTTTGAAATAGCATTAGGAAAACTGATGGGTCTAACGTGACGGTAAATAGGCCTAAAATTATCGGGAGGGAAATGTCTAAAATTATAATCAACAAATGTTTGAGCCTGTACAACGTGAGAAGCTAATTGTTAGATGTTCAAAGGGATTGGCAATCAAGAATATAAAAAGGGCGCCTATGAACTATCGTCGGAAACATTTACGTAGGGCATTTTAAATTCATTTCCCTGTATACAAGGCTGGAAGTTATTGGTGGACCTCTGCAGTGGTCACATCTCTACTGAAGCTGGTGCAGTGAGGCCAGCAACAATGATGCAGTGATAGGGACCACTCCCCTCGAATAAGAGGGCAGGGCTGCAAGTACGTAATAGCACTTAGTGGTCGTGCGTTTTGCAATTTGTAAAGTAGCAACTGCACAGGGTGTTCAAAATTTAGATTTACGGAATTTTTACAAATCGCCTGTGGCAGGTAGCATAATTCTTATCATTGAGCTGCGTTATTCGATGAGGTGGACATTAGTAGCACGAGAAATCTAAACACATATTCAACTAATTAACAAAAATTCACTAATTAACTTCTTAGTTAGTTACCTTACGACACATTGAAATTTACGAATTGTAGCTGGTTTGTTTGCAAGACGCATCCACCTGGAATGAATTTCCAGGATGACACCGGTTTAGAAATATTATTTCCCAAAGTGTGGGATGAAATATATGGGCGTTCCAGTTAGTTTTCTGCTTCAATGAATAAAACAGCATTTTGATAAAAAAGTAAGTGGAGCAACAGTGCATTTTTAAGGCGAGTTCGATGGTGCATATCGCAAAGCTTGTGTCATTTTGGAATTTCACTTCAAGTAG
The DNA here is from genome assembly GCF_013339745.2 of Dermacentor silvarum. NCBI lineage: Eukaryota > Metazoa > Arthropoda > Arachnida > Ixodida > Ixodidae > Dermacentor > Dermacentor silvarum. Next base: position 88,019,134 of record NC_051162.1, read on the forward strand.
ATACGCCTGCCACGCTCACCGGCTACAATTCGTAAATTGCAATATGTGTCGTAAAGTAATTAATTAAGAAGCTATTTGTGAATTTTTGTTAATTATTTCAATATGTGTTTCGATTTGTCGTGCGATTCTTGTCCGCCTGATCGAATAAACTGGCTCAATGATAATATGCTACCTGCCACAGGCAATTTCTAAAAATGAACACCTGGAATAGTGAACAGTAGTGACCACTGCACTACATTTAAACTCAGGTGCACGCTTTTTCAGGATTTGGAGGCTTTAGAGTACCAACTGCATGTGCAGCCGTAATGTTTAATTCAACCAAAATATTTTCCTAGCACCTCTACACCATGCCGTTCCTTTCATACTCGTTTTATCAGTAGAATTGCCTTAATTAGGTCGACTTGGCCTATTGTAAACATAGAAGCTTATGCGCAGCAACAGAAAACGAGGGAGACATTCATCTTGGGGGCGGACTGATTGTGAGAGGTTACTCTGCACCACACCAGTCCGGCCGTAATAAAGCCTTCATATCTGAATGAAGAAAACACTAACAACTGACCGCAGACGCGCCAGCGATCCCTTCAAAGAATGTTGTTACCAGACACGAAGTGGCGGGCAAGGAGTACATCGAGGCGTCCTAAGTTGATGGAATCAGCAGCGCTAGACTGCGAGCCTACTATCTTTTCATTGCTACATTACGGGGCTGCTGTTGGTATGCCAGTTAGTGCTTGAAACACACATCAACCGCCGGCAGTGGTCATGTGGCCGCGACGACTGGTTATACCGATATCGTGTTCAGAAAGCTACTTCATTCCGTATGGTGACTAGATTCATACGCTACATCATAGCTACAACAAATTCGTACACCAAGCACTTCTCGAGCGAAGCCAATCGTAGCAAATCAATAGAGTGTTCGCATACTTAAAAAGGTACTCGAAATAAACTGTTGCGTTGGCCATCCTCAAAATTTTGTGTTCGTAATTCCTATATTTCGAAACTTCCGTGACCTACATCATTGGGTTTTCGGCGCCGGTATGTGTTGCAATGAAAGTTACCGCGCCTGACTTGCGTCCGTGTCGGAGCCAGTTATGCTGTGAGCAGGTGTACCACCGTAACATCTCAAATTCTCTCCTCTTGTATACACCAGATGGTTCACTTAGTTTAGCGTCGTCGCGGTCTACAAATCACAGCGTTAAAAGTGAAATATTTTAAGCCTCATACCAGGTACATACTGCATTCTATGTAGGTTCCTCTTGTGCCTTTTGCGCGCCTGTTTTAATTCTGCGGTTTGGACAAAGGTCCGCCTACACAATAGCCTGATGATTCCTTTACCCGTTATATCACATACTTTGTTCATGAGAGCAGCAACCAACAGCTTTGGACGCATAACGGCCGGGTCTAAAACTATAACGCGTGAGGAAAGTCTCCGTGTGCCAAGTCTATAACGCGTGCGGCATGTCCAATAGCAACATATTCCTTTAAATATGCTAAACCAAGTACGGGCTATACAATTTATACTATGCCACAGGTGCAGGAATGGAATGTGAAAACGGTTTTCAACCTCGCCTCAGTCACCCGCTTGCGTCATGCCAACAGCCCCTGGTTACTTATAAAAGCGAGACACGCTAGTTTTCCCCGTCTTTCCTTCGTGACAGCCTATGCTTTCTGACGATATGTGACACCAAAACCACTCTCAGGATGGGCCCAATGGGTGCAGTCATTTTGTCGCGACAGCCCGATCTTGGGTCTTGCCTGCGGCACGTGGGATCTTTTTGCGATCACGTGTGTTGATGTGGTGGAGTGGGTTCATAGGCGGGCAGTTCAGTTGGTGGCGTGCAACTATGATTTCCAAAGAATCTCATCATATCTAGTCCAGTCGCTCGGCTGGCCTTTGCTCTCTGGAAGCGTAAACTCTTAAGGCAGTCATTGTTTGATATGATGTGTAACATTGCACCGCTTCTGGATCGGCCCCATTTGTAACGGAACATGTAACATTTCTTCACCTGAGGATATTAAATGAGTCGGCATGCCATCGCCGTCATACTGTCATCGTCGCCGTCGACTTGCTACTGTCATTACAAAGGCGCTCGCCAAGATCAGACAATTGGTCCAGAAAAATATAAACTTGCAACGGCTGGTGTAGCGCAGTTCAGACACTGGATGACTGCAGCTTAGTCCAAGCACACGGAAAATAGTGACGCTGTGTGTGTAGCTCTTTTCTGTGCCCTTCGTTTGTGTTCTGATTCTCCACAATATGAAAAGAAGATTACGGTTGATCCCTCTTTCATAGGAATTGGTAGAACACAAAAGTGATGCGTCTCTTCACAGAAGCTGATGCATGTTTGCTTCATGAACTCACGGTCAGCTGCAGCAAAAGGTGCACGACTTGCGGGACGGCGACCGTGTTTCATGTTTGCTTCGCGCGCGGCGTCCTGTTGGCAAGCGGCGTTGAAACGCGCCAGGCAGCTCAATGCGCTAACTTGCCCCCGAGAAATTGATAAGGGCGTTCTAAGCCGCGCGTCGGTGCATGCGTCCATGGCGTAATGCATGTTTCAATCTCGGGATTCTGTACTAGAGGTCCTGGGTGCAAACCCTGCTGTCGGACACTGTTAATAATGTTTATTTAATATTGATTACACAATACTTCCTAACCTATGGTCACAATACAGTGACCATAGGTTAGTGAGGTCTAGGATTTCTCTCAATTTGAAGAGAGAGAGAGTGAAATTAGTCAAGAGGAAACAGGCCAACCTAGAGGCAGTCAGGGTAAAAGCAGACCAATTCAGGCTGGTGCTCGCAAACAAATATGCAGCTTTAGAACAGGAAGATGAAGATAACATAGAGCTAATGAATGAAACCGTAACTAGGCTGATCTCAGAAGCAGCAATTGAAGTGGGAGGTAAGGCACCAAAGCAACCTGTAGGGAAGCTCTCCCAAGAAACAAAGGACCTAATAAAGAAACGGCAAAAAATGAAAGTGTCCAACTCAAGAGATCAGATAGAATTCGCTGAACTGTCAAAACTGATCAACAAGAAGAAAGTAAGGGATATTCGAAATTATAACGTGGGAAAAATTGAGGAAGCCGTAAAATATGGACGCAGCATGAAATCAGTAAGAAGAAAACTAGGCATAGGACAAGGCAAGATGTATGCACTGAAAGATAAGCATGGTAATATCATCAGCAATTTCGATGACATAGTAAAAGCAGCAGAAGAATTCTATACTGACCTGTACAGTAGCCAAAACAGCCAAGCTTCTTCCATTCGAAATAGTGATGAACCGGATACAGAAGCTCCTTCTATAACTAGCGATGAAGTTAGAAGGGCCTTGAAAGATATGACCAGGGGAAAAGCGCCTGGAGAAGATGGAATAACAGTAGATTTAATCAAAGATGGAGGAGATATCATGCTTGAAAAGCTTGCGGCCCTTTATACGCAATGCCTCACCACTTCAAGTGTACCAGAGAGCTGGAAGAACGCCAACATTATACTTATCCATAAGAAGGGAGACGTTAAAGAATTGAAGAATTACAGACCCATTAGCTTGCTTTCTGTATTGTATAAAATATTCACCAAGACAATTTCCAATAGAATCAGGACAACACTTGACTTCAGTCAACCAAGAGAACAGGCTGGCTTCAGGAAGGGGTATTCTACGATGGACCATATCCATGCCATCAATCAGGTAATCGAGAAATCTGCGGAGTACAATCAACCTCTCTATATGGCTTTCATAGATTATGAAAAGGCATTCGATTCAGTAGAGATATCAGCAGTCATAGAGGCATTGCGTAATCAAGGAGTGGAGGAGGCATACGTGAATATCTTGGCAAATATCTACAAGGATTCCACAGCTACCTTGGTTCTCCACAAGAAAAGTAGAAAGATACCTATCAAGAAAGGGGTCAGGCAAGGAGACACAATCTCTCCAATGCTATTCACTGCATGCTTAGAAGAAGTATTCAAGCTCTTAGACTGGGAAGGATTAGGAGTGAGGATCGATGGCGAATATCTCAGCAACCTTCGGTTTGCAGATGACATTGTCCTATTGAGCAACAATGGAGAGGAATTACAACAAATGATTGAGGACCTTCATCGAGAAAGTGCAAGAATTGGGTTGAAGATGAATATGCAGAAGACAAAGATAATGTTCAATAGCCTGGCAAGGGAACAAGAATTCAGGATCGCCCGTCAGCCTCTAGAATCTGTAAAGGAATATGTTTATCTAGGTCAATTACTCACAGGGGACCCTGATCATGAGAAAGAAATTTACAGAAGAATAAAATTGGGTTGGAGTGCATACGGCAGGCATTGCCAAATCCTGACTGGGAGCTTACCACTGTCGTTGAAAAGAAAAGTGTACAATCATTGCATTCTACCGGTGCTAACATACGGGGCAGAAACTTGAAGGTTAACAAAGAAGCTCGAGAACAAGTTAAGGACCGCACAAAGAGCAATGGAACGAAAAATCTTAGGAGTAACGTTAAGAGACAGGAAGAGAGCGGTGTGGATCAGAGAACAAACGGGGGTAGACGATATTCTAGTTGTCATTAAGCGGAAGAAATGGAGCTGGGCAGGCCATGTAATACGTAGGATGGATAACCGGTGGACCATTAGGGTTACAGAATGGATACCAAGAGAAGGGAAGCGCAGTCGAGGACGGCAGAAAGTCAGGTGGGATGATGAGGTTAGGAAATTCGCAGGCGCAAGTTGGAATACGCTAGCGCAAGACAGGGGTAATTGGAGATCGCAGGGAGAGGCCTTCGTCCTGCAGTGGACATAAATATAGGCTGATGATGATGATGACACAATACTTCGTTGAAAATGATGAGTTTACAAAATCACGAAGCCGTTTACAGTTGGTTTATTATTCTGTGGCTGCACCGCGTTGTAGCCTCCGCTGTGTTGTGACTACCGAAGCGGTCCCCATAGGCGCTCGTTATTGTCACGATGCAGTACTTCGCTTCACGGCTCCTAGATGGCGGCACGTTACTTCCGTTGCAGGAAGTCATTCGTGGCAGCGCCTCCTCTATTTCTTCAATGCCAGCCAGACGCAGCTGATCCGACCGTTCACACCCTCTCTGATCGCCCTTTACTACTCTCCCCCGTCAGCTAGCCTTTGCACCTGCTTTACGGTCGTGGGGAAGAATATCTAAAGCAAGATTACCTAGAGTTACTGTATATAGCTCGCGCAGCGAGCAATATATATGTGGGAGCCATGTATAGTAACTCCAAGAGTACCCTGTGGGTGGCGCCTCACGATGTAAGTCGGAGATAATAATCCTAAAACCGACGCGTGAAGCGTCTACCGCATCTCCTCTGGAACGGCAGCGGCGCATGCTCAGGCGCACGCGTAACGCAACCAGCCGTACCCTCTGGGTAGCGTCACATGCTTGCCGCTCCCTTGCTAAACTTGTTGCGCTAGTTGGTACATGCGTCATACAAAGAAAAGACGCAACACTCCAAGGAAAAAGACAGGCGAAAGGAAAGAGCGTCAAGACGCTCTTTCCTTTCGCCTGTCTTTTTTCTTGGTGTGTTGCGTCTTTTCGTTGTATGAAGCCGCTCCCTTGCCTTTTCTTTTTATTCAATAAAGTTTTTCATTCATAGCGTCACATCGTGACAACTCACTGAACAAACGCCCCAATGGCTCCCATTGCAGAGCGAGCGATTGCACTGGCATTAAAAAAATAGATGATGATGATTCATGGGGTTTTATGGCGCACGGGCCATAACACCAAAGACCAAAGACTATTAAGGTTTGGCCAAAGGCTTTCATTGCCAAAGAGCGCCAGGCTTTAAAAAAATAGAGGAGGCGCTGTTGGTGATAGCCGGCATAAAACACTTTTGTGTTAAAAAATTACTTGGCTGACACAATCCTTTTGGTCCAAATTACCATGCTTTGCATTACCCCAAACCATGCTAGATTGTCAACTATCTACACATTTATTCGCCTAACATCAATGCCCGCAGACCATGGGATCTGCATAGTCTTTATTCACTTTCTGTGGTAGTCCGTCATAGGATTGCTGACCGCTTGTCCATACGTTGTTCGTTCGTATCTTTTTCAGCACGGTCACCTTGACATTGCCTGGAAAATGACGTAACAGAGAAATATAATGTGACCAAATGAATATATTCCAGGACATATATGCATATTCCAAATCATTATACTACCTTGATACAATGATGTCCTTGATAATATTCCCTCAGGAATAATATAAACCTCTTATTCGCTGTGCATAGCTAGCGAATTGTATGTTTATTGCTTTTGTTACTGAGAAAGACAAATCTGACAAGGCTTCGTTCATATTTGTTTGGTTGTGTTAGTTTTTCTTGAACATTTGTAGTTTTTTTAGTGGCGGGAAGCATTTAACATACTCCTACTAAGAATTTTTCTGATTTTGTGTGTGTCGTCAACACGTAGTCGGTCAACCAATATATAATAATCCGTCAATATCAGCAGTCAGGACCACCAACAGGGGTAAAAAATGCGATAAGGTTCAATTAATCTGGCAAAGTAAAGTAGCACAATAATCGTGTGTACGTACGACAGAACTTCTTTCATCTTGCGTTTATCGCTTGTGTGCATTTTTGTGTATTTCTGAGATCCCAACCTGCAATGAACGCCAGAACTTGCAATGGAAAACTACATTTCTACCGCTTAGGTGATATAAAATGCTGTCACTTGTGAGCTGGAAATATTAATTTTCACTCGAGAACCCGTAATTTAGAAGGGTAAAATCTATCATTACCTACAGGTATCCTTTCAGCAGAATGTCTCAATCACAAGAAACGACGCGCTATGCAGTAATCGGACGACATACCTTCATTCAGAATCTCAAATGCTTTTAGGAGTGATTTGACTGCTTCATTTGCGTTCTTTGCTACAAAGTAGGCTACGGCCTACCTGAGATATTCGAGGTATACATGGTATGACAAATGTGTTGTGAAGTTATAATTTATTTCATGAATGAATGAGGTTTTGAGCAATATTTTATTGATTTAGGAACATAAGAAGTTGATGTTGCTGCAACAACGCTTATTTCACACCAGTAACATCAGAACTTGTGAGAGAAGGAAAATATATTTACCTGTGCTTCTGAAAACTTTGCTACACATATGAATTAGACCACACATCTAAATTGCCAATTCAAGGTGGTCGAGGCCAGTAAGTTCACTAGGAATCCGCAAGCAGAAGGAAAATGTTCCGCTTCTCAAAGCTGATCAGTGTGAAAGCATTCTTTCTATTATGGGAGTGATCATACCATTAGTGTTCAAGTAATTTTTGCGACATCTGCTATACAATGCATTTGAGTTCATCGTAATTATCTCCCGCACTAGGCAGAGACGAATTCAGGAATAATTGCACATCTGAAGCCAGTACTTCTCGCTACGAGTTTGGAATGGGTTCTTTTGAAAATTGTGTCTATTATCGGGATTGCTAATAAAAGGACCTTAGCCTTAGCAAGTGATTATTTTCTCTATCCAATTATGAGGAACAACTCCGTGATAACAACATTCTCGCGAAACTCTTTATCCTGCTGATGTTAAAAATATTTCACCAAAACACTGCCTTTGTCACTCTCACGTTAACTTAGAAAAACACGGCGAACGCGGGAGATGGAAATTCAAGACGATGAGCAACACGAGAACAAGGTGAGAGCAGGAGCCGACGTTCCGACAAGTGTCCGACTTGTCTTTTTCAAGGCCTTCTTCCAGGCCTATAAGAAGACAAGTCCACTTGTCGAAACGTTGGCTGTTGCTCTCACCTTATTCTAGTGTTGCTCATCGTCACGTTAACTAAAGCACTTGAACCCACGACCTTTGGTGGGAGTCGAACCCACGACCTTTGGTGTCAATTACGGTGGGGTTAATTATGGCACAGTTAATTAAGGCAACGTCAATTAAGGCACTCGAATCCGTGACCTTTGGTCAGAAAAACAAGTAATAAGAAGTAACAACGCATTCGAATGCGAATTTAATTCATGAATGTCTGAATTAGCCGTCGATTTGGTGGGAAAAGAACGCGCGTCTTCAGGCGGAAATCGACCTGACAACTCCTACACGAAATCTGTGTAGTTTTATGTATATCATACCAATAAATCAAGCTTAGTACACCATAAATTCTAACGCTTGTCAAAGTTAGAGCACTGTTAAAAAATCAAAACGAGTTATTTTCTGGATGCCAACCATTATATCAGGGTGACAAAAAGCAAGCACAACCTCAGCAGCAAAAGAGCGAATAAACTGAAGCAGTTGGTCCTGGAATAATTGCTTAAACACTGTCAAACGAAAGCCCTATTCTCAAAGCACAGAGAAAAGTACAACGTTGACAAAAGAGACATTCAAAGCAAAGATGACACCGCATGTAGGAGTACACCAGTCAATAAGAGCTTCCCGCTCATTCAGAACTGTCGCGTTATAACTGTCTGTGTTACCAAAGCTCCAACAAGCTGCGTGGAATGCAACACATTATGCACTTAATACTGACCGCTGCAACATCGCCTCTTCAACAAGTGCTTCTGTAAAAAGGCCTTAGGTTTTGTACATAACTTTTCTTCCATTTGGATTCCTCTAGCTTGCAACATTTTGGTAGATATGTCAAATGTAGGGCATAGTCGAGATCTGCTTCACAGAAGGCCTTGATTCCTAAACGTGCCTGCTAAAGAGGGCTTAGTAAGGCTGCTGAAAGAAGGATCTTGGCTTGGCGTTATCTTCGACATTTTACTTCGAAACAAGTAAATTTATTTAATTTAACATGTTGAGTAGTCAATGTCCGTGACGACATTGACTACTCAACTGTAGTGACGCGCAAATACTATATCCTTATTGGCCTCAATGTCATGAAAGTGTATTGAATAATTTTAGCTGACAATTGTAGGGCTCATGAAATCCGAAATTAATTTGACCACACTTTCAATCAATGTATTTATGAACATTGGTTTTTAAGGCATGGTGATCCGAGGTAATATAGTAGCTTCTTGCATAGATTTCAATCTATATACTCTGCATTTTCATGAAGTTGAAAGACGGCATCTGTTCCGTAATACACAAAAACATTTGCTTAGGAATTGCGAAATGGGTATTTTATTTTTATTCCAACAGCGCCGACAAAACAGCGATGACAAATAAACACGTCACCAAAACAAGCGCCGAGATCACGACATAGTTCACGATCAAATCATTGGGTGTTCCGGAAATCAATTGATAACATACAACAACACCCAAGACCCTACGAGTTCAAGTATTGCAGAAACCCGTTCGAGGTGTTACAGAAACAAAGAATGCGAAATACCTAGGGTTGTCACTGTGGTACCTAATCGCTTAATCTAAATAACACAGCTTTTATCACTGCGATGGTGGTTTTAGGCTGAGTCTGATGACTTCAGGTTGTGCGTTGTATATGATACTACACACTTACTGCACGCCTAATTGCTTCGTGGTGGCGAAAAAAAACATTTTTCACATGGTAAACCATGATCTAAATATCAGGCACGCCATGTTGGGGGACCGGAATTAATTTTGGCCAACTGCATGTTGTAGCACACACAGAAATACAAGTACCGGAGCGTTTTTGCTATTTCCCCATTAAAGAGCGGCCGCCATGGGTATGATCAAAGTACTTGTTTGCTCAGCAGTGAAAAGTCATACCCACTGTGCTGCCACGGTGGGTAGCGGCCAGTCAAAATTGTTTTACACGCGTATTCTACAGTGCAACCTTATTTATCAAAAAAACATCGCTGTCAATAGCATCGTTTATTCATTGAATTCTATCGTTAATTGTGTACTTTCTACATGCTACCTTAAAGCAAACAAGACACGCCTTCTCAACTCACATTTCTGCCATCGCTTGGCCAACACTGTTGTCTGGTTGCCTCTCACTGTACCTTATCACCGCAGCACTTGAATTCAAGCTGCAGAATGTTCCAAAGGTCGCCTTGTCTGCATAAAATCAAGAGAAAATTCTACTGCTGAACATTACATTTATCTCAAGCTTCCTAATCTTCCAATAATTCTGACAAAATGGGCATCAGCAGGCAACACAACATGACCCGTAAAAGATTTGCAGGTACGTCTTTAAAGAGTAAATAACACCCCAGATTACTATGAATGAGTGCCATTCAAATTTGCAGTGGAGATCAAACTTTTATCATTTAGAAGGAAATTAACCGTTACATGCTAGTGTTCTGTTTTTAGCCCTTCTCTTTACGCCGTCCTTACCCTAACGTCTTCGTTAACGTGTTTTTATCAGAATACTTTACATTCTCACCTTCTCTCTCACTATATGGAAATGACCAGTAGAACTTTCCCATCCCGTTCACCGGTAATCGAGCTCATGCCACTGCGGCAATCTGGAATTTGGTGCCTGTTGCAGTAAAGAAATTGCTATTGAGGCTTTTTCCTTTATTTCAGAGCTTCAGCAACACAAAACGGTGGCACAGACAGTGCCACCACCGACCCCAGCAACTAAAGCTTCGAATACCACCAGCTCTCGTACGAGGACACGTGCACCTCGAAGAGCTATTTGGCAGTGGCACAAGTGTGTGTGCAATTATTGCCACATACTGCTCCAACGTCTAAAAGGGGAGAAAAAGTCAAGGAAAGCCACTCGGGTTAATGAAATAATATGTAATGCTTCATTGCGCTTATTACAGTCGCAGTGAGGGTGCTTCGTTTGCGTTGGGTCCTTCCTTGCGAGTACACCGCACGCTGGCCAACCGAACAACTGTACAGGTAGTATAGATCACGATACATATAAATTAATTCTGTTATATGTATGATCTACTGCTTAGGGCTATTCGGCCAAACACCCAACAACAACCACAACCACAACGCTGGCTGCTGCTGCGATGTGAATACGGCGGGCTTAGTTTTGCCAGACAACAAGAAGGAAGCAAACAGGTGCTGGACATCTGCTGCTGCAGCAGCGCCAAGGAATGCTTCACGTCAAAAATAAAATATACATGAATATGCCCACAAGCAGGTCCACATCAGGGACATGGCAGAAGCAGTGATATGAACTCCATTTTTTTCTGCATCATTTGGCAAATATGAAGCAGAGGATCAGAAGGATGCCTAACGTAGACGGTAAATTTACAATAAAGACAATGGTATGACGGAGAAGACTCCTAGACACAGCGAACCGTATTTTGAGATTTTAATAGCTGTCGCAGTTAAAGGAGTTTTTGTGTTATAAATGTGCAACTTTTCCCATGTTCAGCCTGAGGGAAGGGATGGCCTATGCGCAAGGCAGAGTTAAAGTATTTCGAAACGTTATACCATAACTCTTTACATATCGTTAAAATGTGTCGTCAGATTGGCAACAAAAAATAATAATCGCACCTATAACGCTGCGGTCAACCTTGTCCCCTGTCATCGTTTCTTCCAGTATGGCTTTCCTGAAAGAGAAAGATTTGCGGGAATAGTACAATGTGTAACTTTGTAATCTTGATTAATACATATTCCAGTAATTATTTATGACTCACATTCAGACCCAATTGTCCGAAAATTGATATTCATTGGCCTGTGTACCACATTACAAATGTGTAATATTTAGAAATATAGAAATAATTCAATTCGGCAGTTGTCCTACGAAGTGTTCGTCTGGGCCGGTATTTTGTAGCGATGCCTTCCCGATGCTAATGCCTTTTCGCGCTTTGAGCGCTTGGCCAGTGGCCGTTGATAACGGTTGCTCACGTTATCAACCCGATCAGCCGGCCGTTAGCGGTAGATGATAACACTAGTATAGAATGAAGCATAACGAATCGCTACAAAATACCGGCCCTGCTCTTGTACATACCCTACCCGGAGCTCACGAGTGAAAATTATCTCTATTATGAGAAATCACCCAAACCATGCCCAAACATACCAAGATATTTTGCATTGTTTACGGGCAAAGGTTCTATATACAAAGAAACCGTGCTCACTCATGTGAAGCTTTCGCATGCTCTCGCGACGCTTAAATTTTATTTACCCCTGCCAGACCGCAGTATTGTTTCATACAGGGTGTTTCAGCGAACACTTTCAAAAATGTTTAAATGTTGCCTGTGGCCGATAGCCCAATTCTACTTCATGAGTTGGCCTACTTGAAGAGGCCGACATTACTTACACAAAAAAATGAAATGCATAATCGACTAATTCATCAATTCCCTAATTATTCGTTTAACTAATTACCTTATGACCCATATTGCAATTTATAAATTCTAGCCGTGAAGTTCGCAAGGCCAATCCACTTGGAACAAATTCTCAGGATGACACCAGTGTCGAGATGTTAATTCCCAAACTTTGCAGAGAAATGCATTGGCGTTCTAGTTACTTTTGCACTTCAACGCATAAAACGACGTCTGGTTAAGAAAGTAACTGGAATGCCAATTCATTTCTCCGCAAAGTTCTGCCTTGCGAACTCCACGACTAGGATTTATATTATTCCAATATGGGGCATAAGGTAATTAGTTCACAACCTAATTAGCGAATTTTCGTCAATTAGGCGATTATGCATTTCAATTCTTTTGTGCAAGGAATGTACGCCTCTTCGAGAAGACGAGCTCATGAACTATAATTGTGCTATCTGCCACAGGCAACCTTTACAAATGTTTGAAAGTATTCACTGAAACATCAGGCATATAAACTCAGGCCATTACACTGCCTGATGACTTAAAGAGAAATTCTAGAAACATCAGCTCTGCACAATGCCCACCATGCTATTTCTTCAAAGCAACTGCATCATGCTCCATTCGGCTCACCACTATCCTATTCAGCGCATGTTAAGCACCCGCAGAGAACATTGAGACGTTCGCACAAATTCTCTTGATCTCCGTCTGTAGTTTAAGAATCACAATAATAATGACACATGAATCTTTCAACAGGGGTTCTCAAAAGTATAGGCTATATGATAAATCTACAACTGATTGAGCTCATAGTTTGCTTACGTAGTTGTCAGCAAGAAAACTGTATTATTTGGCACGGCATGCGTGCTGGAATATCCAATGAGATTTGTCAGTGTTTTAGAGCCGTTCAGAGCGTCCTTTTGCTTTAAAAATGCCGCAGACAGGTTGTCATTCTAAACGTAGAAAACAGAAAAAGAACATTATTCCGCTCTAACCAATATCGCACCAATCCATGTGCCCACAATAAAGTACATGTTGTTTGGGCCCGTATATAGTAACTTTTACTGCCAGTGCAAAATGTACTTCATAGGCAGATAACTGCTACAAAATAGTCTTCAACCGCGGCAACACAAGTAAAGCGTCCGTATGTAGCCTATGTTCTGACAAGTGGACTTGTTTTCCTTAGGGCAACAGGTTACCGCGGGAACTAGAAGACGCGAAGCTTCTCTTCGCCATCCGCGCCGGGTTTTGTGACCCTAGCTGGAGACTGGCTGTTTCTTGCCGAATAGGCCAACCAATCACAGTGGAGCACGCGCGCCGCTGTGTTCCTTGCACCACCATCAGATGGCACTCGCCTCCGCGCATGAGCGGCGGTGCCAGCTGTGCATGGCAAAAAAAAAATCCAGAAAGCTCGCCTTCGCGCACCCGAGGTTGCACGGTAATCAGGAAGTAAACTCTTCTTGCTGATTGAATGGATTTTGATTGCGCTCCCTAACGTATCCGCACGCTTCCTCTGGCATCATGACACGTTAAAAGCCTCCATCGTAGTCACTAATAGTCTGAACTCCGCTTAACAAAAGGCTCGGTAATATTTGTGTGCACCCGCACTTGTGTGTGTGTGTGCGTGCGTGCATGTGTGCGTGTGTGCGTGCGCGTGTGCGTGTGCGTGTGTGTGTGTGTGCGTGTGTGTGTGTATGTGTGCGTGCGTGTGCGTATGTGTGTGTGTGTGCGTGTGTGTATTTATGCCGGATGAGGACATTAGGTTCTTACAAAAGGTTGGCAAAATAACCAAAGTTATAAAAAGCAAAGATTTGTTCTTAGAGATAGTTGCCGGGGTGCTCTAGGTACTCCTAAGAGGTCAGGATACCTAGCAAGCAAAAGGAGTGGTAAGCTGAAAGCAAGTGATGCTATTTAGTAAGCTTAGTTTTCCCAGTTAACAAGAGCGAAGCATGCATGATTTGGACAGTTAAAAAACTGAGGTGTATAAAAAACTGCGCTATATCTAGAGGTGCGTACACGAAAAGTGAAATGTGCCTACAGTGAAATGATGCAGTGTGTACGAAGATATGGCCTGTCAAAAATTCAGAGAGGCATGAACAAAAAAGCTAAACAGGAAAAGCAAGTCAGAAACGCGACTTCATCTAAATAAATGGAAGCATATGACTAGCTCTCATAAGATAAGGTGTTGATTACAAATGTTTAGTGTTACGGTTTGTATTCTTAGTATGAAGAATAAATTCCAGAGCTCCCTTTGAAACAGGAACGCTGGTCGCTTGGAGTTTTGCATGACATTTATTTCTGTTTATTTTCCATCTCTGGGGAAAACGTTATGTGCAGACTATAGTGCGAGTTTTTTTTTAGGAACTGAAGATGCAAAAGTTCACCGAGTACATTTGGATGTTCCTTTTTATATCCGTAGTGCTTGGTTGCCATACCATTAATTAGCTGTTCATCTTCGCTGGTATAATACTGGGGCATAATAAATGGTACACCGTATAAATTGACAGCAGAACTTTTTTATTTGCAGTGATTTCACTCTTTTATAATCTTCTTCTTTCTGGGGTTTTACGTGCCAAAACCAGTTCTGATTATGAGGCATGCCGTAGTGGAGGGCTCCGGATTAATTCTGACCACCTGGGGTTCTTTAAATTGCACTACAACGCAAGCACACGGGCGTTTTCGCATTTCGCCTCCATCGAAATGCGGCCGCCGCGGCCACGATTCTATCCCGCGACTTCGTTCTCAGCAGCGCAACGCCTTAGCTAACTGAGCCACCGCGGTAGGCACTCTTTATAATCTTGACGGTGCTTGCAGTTGTTCACCTGAGGCGCTATGATGGCCGTTATGTTGTTGTTGGATGATAGTTGTAGGCGCTAACTAGTTCGTAATGCTTCCATTGCTGCATTAAGGGACCTTTTTGCCCTAAAACGCCTTTTTTGCCTCAGAACGCCTTAAAAGGCGCTCTATGTTTCATATGCTCGTATACTATCATCATCATTATCAGCCTATATTTGTGTTCACTGCAGGACGAAGGCCTCTCCCTGCGGTCTCCAATTACCCCGGTCTTGCACTAGTTGATTCCAACTTGCGCCTGCAACTTTCCTAAGTTCATCACCCCACCTAGTTTTCTGCCGTCCTCGGCTGTGCTTCCCTTCTCTTGGTATTCATTCTGTAACTCTAATGGTCCACCGGTTATCCATCCTTCGCATTACATGGCCTGCCAAGCTTCATTTTTTTCTCTTAATGTCAATTATAATATCAGCTACCCCCGTTTGCTCTCTGATCCACCCCGCTCTCTTCCTCTCTCTTAACGTAAGGCCTAATAATATGTTTTGTTTCATCGCTCCTTGTGTGGTCCATAACTTGTTCTCGAGCTTCGGTTAACGTCAAAGTTTCTGCTCCATATGTTAGCCCTGGTAGAATGCAGTGATTGTACACTCTTCTTTTCAACAACAGTGGTAAGCTCCAAGTCTGGATTTGGCATCCTGCCATATGCACTCCTACCCAATTTTATTCTTCTGTTGATTTCCTTCTCATTATCAGGGTCCCTTGCGAGCAATTGACCTAGATAAACGTATTTCTTTACAGAGTCTAGAGGCTGACTGGCGATCCTGTATTCTTGTTTCCGTGACAGGCTGTTGAACATTATTTTTGTCTTCTGCACATCAATCATCAACCCCACTCTACACTTTCTTCGTTAGGGTTATCAATCACTTGTCGGAATTTGTCCCCAATGTTGCTGAATAGGATTATGTCATCTGCAAACCGAAGGTTCCTGAGATATTCGCCGTTGATTCTCACTCCTAAGCCTTCCCAATTTAAAAGCTTAAATACTTCTTCTAAGCATGTAGTGAGTGGCATTGGAGAGATTGTGTCTCCTTGCCTCATCCCTTTCTTGGTAGGTAACTTTATGTTGTTCTTGCGGAGAACCAATGTAGCGCTGGAATCTGTAAATATTTACCCAGATATTCACGTATGCCTCCTGTACTCCTCGATTACGCAATGCCTCTATGACTACTGGTCCTACTACGAGCTTAGAATAGTTTTTATGTTTGGAAGCTGGCAGCATGCCTCAAGTGAAACTCCGGCAAGCACCGGTCAGTACAGTTAGGTTCTCGCCTCGAAATGATGTTATCCTCTGCTGTATAATATTTCATCGCACAAGTTACACCTCTTTGTAACAGGGTTTCTTTGATCCTGTGATGGACAGACACTACCGGCGGGTTTTTTGCCAGTGGTGTGGTCAGGATACTTCCGAAGAAAACTCTAGTTAGGCTAGTTAGCAAAACCTTGCTTGACGCGCATTTTTACTGCATGTATGACAGTTCAGCTCATGCTCAATCACAGCAGCCGTTCATTTCAAAGCGGATTCATGCCATCGGACAAATATTGTATTTGAAGCTGGTTGTATTCTTAGCTGCACAAATGAATTATATCTCGATCCTTCTTCGTCTATTGAATATAAAGTTAGAACAGAGCCAAGGGGGAAAACACAGTTTATATTTGCCTTTCTCTCTCACACTGAAAAGCTCAGTTTTGCATGCATGTTACTTCCCCAATAAGACATTTAGCAATATTAGTTGAATCGAGTACTTATTTTATAAGATCCGGTGACGCAAAATTTAGTATAATGCTTCCCTATATTAAAGGCACCTCTCCCCTTCTTAAGACCCATCCAAGATAGCGCCAGAACTGTACATTCTGTCATCCATTGCAAGGGCTGTATGCTTTTTGATTGCTATTTTTGTTTTTACCCTGATCCGTTTCTCGCACAGCAAATGTATTGTCTACTTCATGCTGCATTTATTTTGGTAAGTTGATGAAAGTTTAAATATTCCTGAAGAATCCACCTCACCACCATATGTTCAACGGCCCCACATACCCATTAGCACATACCCAGTGACGCAATTTGGCGCGTGACAGTGACCCAACTTAGTCGTGAAGCTTTGAACCAGGTTCTCGCACGTAGATGCAACGATAGGTAGATACAGAAACCAGAAAGTGCATGAAGCGTTCTGAGAAATGCTAATTACGGTAAAACAAATCGAACAGAGCAATTTCGGTCACGGTGAGCCTTCTTATTAGCTTTTATGTGGTGTTCCCAAATGTAACCTGGGGAACAAAACAACCAAAGTATGTTGTCCTTTCCATATATTACCTCGGTATTTTTTTTCCCTAGTATTGAGTACTATCAAATATTACCTGGCTTACATCCTGTAGCTGAATTTTTACCATTACGTTTTGGTTGTTGAAAGTTTCTTGAACCTGATAAAGAAAGAAATCACTATTAACAAGTAAGAATTGGTTTTGGTACTTGCTTTGACCCTAATAAAATTTTACTTGTTTATACCATGAAAGTTTTTATTTGGTTTCTTGCTCTCTTTCTCCGTCGGGACTTTCGAATATGATGCAATTACACCGATAAATTCTTTGTACTTTACAATATACTAGTCTCAAATAACATGCGAGCAATGTGAAAGCAAATAGTTTATTTTATGCAAGTGTACAAACACGGATGCGGGAGTTCATTGCATGTTATTTATGCAAGAGACATCTACAAAAAAAATCCCACTGTCGATTTTAAACTCGCGCCCCTCCGCACAGAAGCCCAAACACATGTCCAACCTCCCTTACACGATTCCCATGATCTCGGCGACCACTCCTACGCAAATGTAGTGCTGAACTCACACTTAGATATAGCAACAGTACGACACTTCATCAAGTATATTCACCGGGAGAGACTCCGACATATCACTCCTCTTCTCGTCTTTAGGAACCTATCCCTCAGCAGTTACCAGCAAATCTTTATCAGCAAAGTACTTGCCTGATAGCATTCACAAATGTCAGCAGTACCTGACAACATACGCAAATGGCAGACCCTCGCTGACCGGAGGAAGAACATTGAACCAGTGCCCACCTTAACACCGTCTGTCATTCGGTATGCGAAGCGAACATGCATCTCATTTTTCAATGCACTACTTTCGATCCTCATTGACACGACAGCAGCATCTTTCTACATCCTAATATTGAAGCTTTAAGAAAAATGACATTCTCGAGCACCTCGGTAGTCCAACAACTTAGCTCACTTAGGCATTCCTAGCGGCCTTGCCCAAGTGATTTAGTGGGTGTCGACCTCTCTTACATAAGACTCTCTTCCCCATGAGTGATTTTCGGTTCACCCTTTTCTGAATAAATGAATTAAATTATTCATTTATTAGGTAATTCTAAACCTGGCTAGCACCATACGTACCCAACAAATCATACAGCTCATATCGACCAAGCTATTTAAAAAAGCAGGATACCATATACGAGGACGGTGTGATAGTATATGGTACACGCGAGTGTAAAACATGAGCATGTGAAGACAGTGCGCCGTGCGGTGGCGAAGATGACACCGACTCTTGGCCAATACACGTGAGTGGGTATGTACCTCAAGGTGATCATCATCATCGACACCGACCTGTGAGCGTTGACAGTGGCGCCTCGAAAAGCGTGGCTTGAAGGAGCGTAGCCCGTGGCGTGAGCAGTGCGCGAGGTTCGGCGTTCGATGGCGGAGCTTCCTCGCTGGGCGTCCGGCCCATAGGAGCTATCGCCACCCGCGCCACAACGTCTGCACCACAACCAAAGCTGTCACCAGCTGAGGGGCCACCTCGTCCAGTTCTTCCGCTGGGCAACTGGTCCAGGAGGGCTGGCGGTTCTGAGCCTGGCTGATCGAGCGTTCGGGTGAGCGGTCACAGGGCTACCTCGTCCAGTTCTTCCGCTGGGCAACTGGTCCAGGAGGGCTGGCGGTCCTAAGCCTGGCTGATCGAGCGTTCGGGTGAGCGGTCACAGGGCTACCACGCCAGCTGTGGACGTGATCCGGTGGGCTGCTGCAGTGTGCTCCGGGGCGCAAACCCCGCCATCGGGTAACCGGGCACGCGGAGGCTCCGGTACATCGACTGTGGCGCAAGGCCACCTGAGTTCCACGAGGCGATCCAACCCTGTTGTCCGACACTGCTGTCCGACACCGGCTCCTCGACGTCTCCAACATGGCGACACCTGCTTCTACATGAACTGTGGGAAGACTGCATTTAACTAGCCTATATAGATCTGCATGTCTTCTAGAGTGTATTTTGGGGAACTGTTGCGTGTGTGCCGTTTCAGTGTATTACGTGTGTCCAATACAAGTCTGATGTGTGTTTGCACATCAATAACATCACAGACGGAACCAACAGAATTCCTCTTGTACAGTTTAGGGTACTTTTTCTCTTAACTTTAATTACATAAGTAGCCCAAATTATTGCATAGTTTTTATATTTAACTGCCAAATAGCGTATGTCCGAATGACGCATTGTGCGTCCTATTCGAAAACATATTATTCAAAAGTTTCCATCCTGCTAAATGATATTCAGTTATTTCATACGTATAAGTTATCAATTACAGAAAATTTCCCTTGAAACTAAGGTACCGCAACCATTTCACGTTATTATGTTAAAACACATGCGACACACAATGCATCCATTCTGCATACTCGTTTTTGTCATAGTCACGTTAGCGATAGAGATCTTTAAAAAATACACCAATGATTACGATACTCCCTAATGCGAAATCTGAGCACAATTCTATAGGTGTTTTTATTTCGGGATATATTGAGGCAAACAATTTGAGAGAGAAATGTGGCAGAGGCGGCGACAGTCGAAAGTATGAATTGCGGGTGAAGCTCGTCGGCTTTTATGCATGCCTCGTGGAAGGTTCCAGATTAATCGATGGTGCAGCGTGGCTTCCAGAAAGTACTACACAATACGCGTCGCGCATACAATTAGATTGCAAAACAATGGCAAACAATGCCAATCGAAACAAGTGCTAACGAGACCAAACCAAGGAAACCAAATAAACAAGTGCGAGCGAGAGCTGACGGGAGCAGATGATAGTATGAAACGAGCGGTCCGGCTGAGACCAGATACGAGTACTCAATGAATGGTCGGGCGGGTACGCATGATACCAGTTTCCTGCGGGTGCGACTGTTTTCACAACAAATCTGCGCAGGGGCGGGGCCTAGCTTCGATGAGGTACCACCATTTTCTTCTTTTTTTCCGTTCTGTTTGGCGGCGCGGTCGCTAGTGCCCCGGTGCCGCTGCTGAAGCCGCGGTGCCGGGAACCGACGCGAAGTGGTGGTCGTTGGGGTGTTGCTACGCTGCGCTCCGCAACACCCCAAATAAAAAATACGGCTCCAGTCAGGTAGACTGCTCCCTCCTGATAGTGAGATTATATTTGGATCATCAAAACAACGATGCGTTTATTTATGAATAGCATCGAGCCCTTAACGGCAGCCACAGTTGTGCCTATTCACCAACCGCCCAGCGTGTTCTCCGTTCCAACGCCGCCAAAGAGAAAGGAAGTCTAGTCACCAGCAGACCAGCGTGTTCTTCGTTCCAACACCGCCAAACAGAGACCGCGTCACAGAAGCGGCCGCTCTCATCGGTGTCCGCAGTTCGCGGCTCGCGTCTTTCTCTCCCGCTCCGCGTTCGATGTTCATCTTCGCTGTGCTAGTTCGCTCTGTTTCATGTCTTTCTCTCCCGGGAGCATAAGAGCTGCATTCTAAAGAAAAAGTCGCAGTTTCGCGCGGAAGGCGAAGCCTCAATTGCGATAGCAAATTTACTGGTAATGTATACGGAGTAAGATTAGTAGTTTTATGGGTTGCATAAACTCGGACACATTCGCTTACTAACTGAAGTTAAAAGCATGGTATCAGCGCGCTCAAGCAAACATGAATAGATCACACTCGATGACCGCAGACAAGCACTGTCAAAACGCTGGCGTCAGCAAGCGCGGCGGAGCTTCAACGGAAACTGAGCGGCGAAAGCAAAGCGCATACAAAGGTGAGAGCCGTGTGGAGATTGCTTTCAAGATACGGTGCACGTGGCGGCCCTCAGCCGCGCAAAGTACGCAGTTCCTGGCAGAGTAGAAGTCGCGCATGCCCCCTCCCGCGTTGCCTTCCCGCTTTTCTCCTTTTGCGTGCACTCTAAGAAACAAAAGGGTCAAAAATGAGTCACAATAACGTGACTCTCTTTCTCTGTGCTGAGACCCATTTTTGCGTGTGTAGATTCACAAAATAATGGTCAATCCTTCTGCATGAGTCAATTGACTCCCAATGGCTTGTGAAGAGTCGTCGTGAAAGATCGCGACTCCTTTGTGACGGTGCAGGCAGTTGACGAGAGAAAAATTATAATAAAGAAATCCTATATTATTTCTTCTGGATTTATGCTTGCTTCTGGTTTAGGCACACCCTCAGAGTTTATGTCCTGGTTGTAATGCAGTGTCTAACTCTTTCGTCCCATGTTCTGCAATGTTCATTTTCTTTGACAATGTATGTTGACAGCTCGCACGCTTAAGTTATTAGCTGGTTTCCTGTGCTAAGGAATACCTGGATTTGTCACACTGGATTCTGACCGTTAGTAAATCTAAAAAAAATATTGGCTAATAAACAGAGCACATCAACGAGGTAACAAGTTAAGTTCAGTGGACGCACCCAACTGTGCTGATTGTAAATTTAGTTCTGTAACGTAAAATTAAATTTTGAGGGGTTATATGCCAAAAGCAATATCCTATTTTTAGATACACGGTAATGGGAAACTGCAGAATAATTTTCAGCAGCTCGGGTTCTTTAACGTGGCCGGAAATCACGGTGCACGAGCAGTTTTGCATTCTGCCCCCATTGGAATGCGGCCGCCGCGGTTGTAATTGTACCCGTGACCTCGAGTTCAGCAGCACAATGCCACAGCCACTGGGCTACCGCGGTTCGTTGCGTCCCGCGACTAGAAAGAAGCATCAGCGTACACAACACTGCTTTTGAGCCCCCTTAGAAACATAAAACCAAAAAGTCGCAGTTTCGCCCGAAAGACGAAGCTTTGATAGCTATAGCAATGTATTAGACAACTGCACGAAGCAATGTTCGTAGTTTCATCGGCTGTATGAACTGCAGTAAGCATTCGTTTACTAATTACATTAGCAAGCTTGGGGTCACGCACGCACGTGCTCACATGAACAGATCTCACTCAACTACCGCGAACGCTTGCTGTCACAGCGCTTCATGGCGTGATGAAGAGCGCAAACAGAGGATACCGAACGCTTCTGCTGCCTCTTTCCTACAACGCGTCTCCGAAACTTTAAATTACGCTACCTCGGCTCACCCCGCCTTTGGACCCATCGGAGATTAGGGCGAGCATGGCGCTTTAGAGCAGCGGCAAGAGGAGACGCGTGCTAAACCAACCGCTCCCTTGCCCCGGCTTTCGCGCGTGTTATCACGTTTCCTCCTATATATATATATATATATATATACATTAAGCGCCCATCAAGCCACTATCCATCTCGGCTTACCCTCGAACACTTGCTATCACGCGCGCAGTCAACGGCGCGGGATAGCATCTTTTCGCACTTGGACTTCATACGTCAGTTCACGACAACGCGCAAACAGATAAATTTCACCGGTTGTGTCCATATAATCGCTATCGCTATAAACGCAAAAATTTTATCAAAAACCAACCTGGCTGGTTTTTCACGCCATGAGCCAACGGTGAACGACCTTCCTCGAAAATATGTGAATAAATCTCCGCCGAATGGTTACGCCCGCAGCTGGTGACAGCGGCACACAGACGCAACAACTTGTGCCGGAAATACAGTTCTGGCAACTTCATGTACACTAGATTATACTGTAACACAGACGTCTTTATAGTTCTGCCTTACATCAGTGCAAACTGCACTCGATAGAGATCGAGTGCAGCTGCTACGTTATAGTTAAGCAAATTAAGCGTGCTCGAAGTGTCTTTATCACACTTCGAGCACGCTCCGAAGCCCTATAATAGATATTTTAAACGTAATCAGACTCGGACTAGCGAATTTTGCTTCTGTAAAGTGAACGTAGCAGGTATCTCATGACGCAGGCCTAAATTCATGGCTCTTTCATTCGTGAACATTCGTGTACGTGAAGCAAAATTATCAGTGAGCAAAATATTTTTTTTTCAACGCAAGAAAAGAAAACCGAAACTAGTGCATGATTTGTGCGACCCCAAAGTGATGCAAAGCCGAAGCCATCAAAAGCACGGCGCCATTTTGTAGTTGTGTTGCAAATAGAGTGTACTAGAATATGGTCGAGTGGGACGAGCGGCTGGGGCGGCGCATGCTTTGCAGTGAGGTGCCCGACGTGGAAAAATACTGGGGCGGCGCTGCGGTCGAAGTGGATTGGGCCGCATCAAGGTCGCGCCGTTGGAAACTGCTGGTGATACTGCTCGGCAGGGTCATTCATACAACTTCGCGCGCTAGTATTTGCGTTCAGACCAATCAAATGGGGTTCATAATTGCATATGACATGCAGTTATGCCTTAAGAATAAATTCCTTTTTTTTCTTTTATTTGTTTACTTTTTATTATTTTCTAATGCCGCTCGATGATTTCGCGTGCATTGCGGCCGCAGTGTCGGCTTTCATTCTACTATGTTATTGTACGGTTCGCTTTGGAGAAAAAATACTTTTCTCGTTCTTCAAGCAGCATGTATCTCTCGTGTGTATCGTTACGCATATAGTTTTCTATCAGTAGGTCTTGCGAAACTCAGACGAAGCAACATATGTAACCTTCCTGCTTGCCATTTCAAACAAGTAAAGCATATCGGCCCCATCTGGCGCCTTGTAGATTTCCGGGAAGCATTGATATAGATTTAAAGAAAAGAACTGCAGTGCAACATTCCATTCAAGTCTCCGCCATTCTCGCGTAACAGAATGCGGAGTAATTGGTACGGGGTTATTTATTGCAGTCGGACCTCGAGCTCCGAAAACGGTTTTATAGTTAGCCATTCTATATGCTAATCTTTGGTCGTAAGCCGCACGTGGAATTTTTTTTCCAGTTGATACTTAAAAAAAAGAAAGAAAAAAAGCCTGCGCGCCAGCTTAATTAGTGCCTATATCGTGGATACGGCTTTGCGCTGCTAAACTGGAGCTCGCGGGTTCAATCCAGGTGGGAAAGAAATGGAAAAAGACTCGTGTAGTTCTATTTAGGTGCGCTTTAAAGAACCCCAGGTGGCAAACACTAAACTGGGCGCCTCATAACCATATCGTGGTTTGTCACGTAAAACCGAAGAATTTGCTTATATTTAAAAAAATGAAAAAAGCAGGTGGGTGCGTTCTTCGGCTTATTTCTTGGGGTGTAAACAACATAAATTCTTCTCGAGTTTTATTTCCGAGAAAAACATGTTGCGCTTATCCTATATTTCATGTTTATAATATACAAGCGGTAGAGTTGAGCGGTCATACATTTGGGAACGTCATTACATTTATGCATGCATGCATAAATGTAATGCCGTTCCCAAATGTATGACCGCTCAACTCTGCAGCTTGTATATTATAAACGGCCGCATTCAGTTATCCGGTGCACTATCATAACGACCCTAATGAAACAATTAAAGGAACGGCATGTCTCACATACACGCAGAGATATGTGCAGAGCTGTTGCGTTCGTTGAAGAAGATAAGTCTACGTACTACATGGGGCACCCAGGTTTAGTGGGTTGCAAACATGGTGAGACTGTCAAAAGTTTTCCTTGTCTGAATCAAGTTAGCAGATTTACAGGTTGCCCCAAAACGGGGCGTTCATATTGAATGAGAGCTAGGAACTCGTTAAGCAGGACTTATTAACACCCGTCCGTAATTCTCTCAGGAACTGCGCCTCTGCGCAGCAGCCACGACTCTCTGGCAGCAAAATCATTCGGAATAACAGTCCTCACTTGCATGCAGTCACTACCTTTGAGATTTCAATAGTGCTGTCATGTGGTACATACGAACGGAAAGGACTATTCGGCGTCGTAAAGTATATCAATGACACTTGCACACACACACACACACACACACACCCACACATATATATATATATATATATGTATGTATATATATATATACTAGATGGTTTTGCCTGCTATGAATATTATTGCTGCGACTGAGAGTTTTCTTTCCAGTATTCACTAATAAGTGTCTTTCTTACTGCAAACACGTGCGCTTATTCCGGTCCCGAGTTCTCACTTTTTCATTTCAATTAGTGCATTTAGAATACTTGTTATTTTTTCCCTTACCGATATATATATCGTAAATATATATGTCTGTGTACCCTTTGATTCAGTTACCTAGAAATACATTGGCATTCTTCGCGCCACGCAGTTAACAAATCTCGTTTATTTCGCTCTAATATTGTTTTATTCGATCATTGGCCCTGATCGATATCCACCAACAAGAAGCGCGTGTAAAATGACACGATATCAATGATAAAATTTTCTTACGTAGCCTTCATGGTGCGGAGATACCAGTTACTTTTAGAGGACAGTGGTAAAAACAGCAGTTCACCTGGCTAAAACTACATTTGGCACCGGCCGTCAACAGTCATGGGCGCACCGAAGCAACTAAACCATTAAAAATGTACTGCACAGAGGTTCTGAGAGAAAAACTGGGCGTCCGCCAGCGTCCGCGTAGCGAACGCGCGATCGCTAGCAGACGACGCGCTTGACAACGACAGCAAAATTGAAGACGTCGCGTTGTATAATCCATGCCTCAAATATATATGTTTTACAAAATGGCTTACACATAAATTTGCAGTTGGAATAAAGCGCTATTTTAAGTGCGTACTATGCGCAATCGGCCTCGGCGCCCGCAGCGAAAGTACGTTGAATATGCCGCGGAGCGCGTCTCCGCCCCAATCCAGTTCGCTCGCAGCGCCCTCGCACTATTTTTCCACACGCGGCGCTTCAGCGGCAGAGCGCTGCTCGGCCCACTCGACCATTGTCTAGTACACACTAGTTGCAACATGCATGGGCGAGCTCGCTGTCGTTGTTGAATGGCCCTAAAGGTGCTGCGTTAGGGGCGAATGCAACCGAACATTACGGCAAGTTGCGATGGGAACTTCTTTCCGTGCTACGTGATTGCGACGACAAGAAAGGCGAGCAGCAGCGTTTTGCCGATTTCGTCTCTGCCGACATCGAACAAGTACAGCTCGCCGGACCGTGGCAAGCACCCGAAGTGTTGCGGTCTGAACGGCGTCGTCTTTCATTGTGATGTGAGAGATCGTAACGCAGAGACTGCCGGATGCATACGAACGCCTACCAGCAGGGAGTGACTGCGCCATTATTCTCTTAACGTCTCAGGTGAGTGTATCAGCTTTTGTTCGAGTTTTCAAATGGCGCGTACTCGGCCCTTCCGGTTTGGCTACATTTTACGCGACGTTTCTCTTGGGACGACGTTTCGCTAGGCAGTTACAGATGTTTCCTAGGAATGCGCGCGGAGACTGTTATTACTCGATTTTCTATTTTGTGTCTTGTGCTTTATGGAAAAAATTGTTCTTTCATTTGTATTTTTATGTGAGTATATTGGTATTTGTATATTTGGCAAGCAGAAATGAGTTCATTGCAAAGTTGAACCTCCCAGTGAGCTGCATATGAACCCAACCAAGTTAATCCTGTCTTGGCTATTCATACAGCTGTAGGTGTGGTGTATTCTACTAATTCAATTTTTAAAAAATTCGTCTCTCATGTATCAGAGATTAGTTTACCTTGTGGAAACAATGTTGTGTTATCTCCTACTCTACTGCTGTTGTCCTGCATATTTGTGTAATTTTGAAATGTATCTTATTTTAGGTATTGAAGAAGCTGCAACAGCCACAGGAAGTAGCCATCTTATCCAGCATGTTATGGGTGAGAAATCGTAGCAGGCACTTTGCATATCTCCATTGCAGTATGGTGCTATTTGTTGTAATTTTTTTGTCCTCGTTCCTGCCTTATTCATTTTAGTATTGTGTAAACGGTAATACGTTAACATAGAGACAGAGTAATCAATCAAGGACGATACATGGCTGGAGGAGACTAGACACATTAGCCTCCTTTGTACGTGTATCAATGTTGCCTATTTACTCTGTCCTTATCTACCAACAAGCCAAAATTTCTCGTCAGGTACGATTACTAATTCTCTGTTATTACAATTTCATCAACGCAACAATGAAAGGACATATGTACACACACAGGAACACAGAGACTTCAAATCATGAAGTCATAGAACAAAGAGTATTGCTGGAGCCAATGTTTCGACAAGAAGAATAAGACAAGTCCACTTGTTAGCGCGTGGGCTCCAGCGACATTCCTCGTTCTACCACAATTTACCGTTAAAAGGAACCATTATTGCTCTTGCTGAAGTATTATGCATTATGCAATAAAAATTTGCAGGGTGAAATGTCAAGAATGTGAAAGTTTTTCTGTATTCTGCTAGAGCCAAGACAGGCCGAAAAACAAGAATAAGATTTATAGAAGCACTTTGTTAGCACTACCCGGTTGGCCAGCTTCATTCACAGCTTGCACGTTGTTGCATTAATAACCATATAAATTAGTTATTGAATTAGCTTGATGATTTGCTTATGTCAAGAGATGCTGAACTTGGATCAAGGCAGGTTAAAAATATACAAGGACATTTTAAGACGGCAGGCTTGCAGTTGACTAGCACACCACTTGGTGGCATGAGCTCAGGTTCGGGTTGCACACTCTTTTTCGTCTTTGCTGGCATTTTCATAAACATAACTTCTGCTTCGTTATTGTTGGGGTTCTAGTGTTGTAGGAGCTAACTGTTTACCTTTATTTGTATTGGTAACCACGTTACACGGACAACTGCGGCATTTTTGTAAATTATGACATAGTAGGACTTAGAACATTTGTGCAAATTTGTTGCAGGTAGAACTTGGCGGCTCCTGCTCCTGCTTTCCTCCACCACCCTGTCCCAACTGCGTCCACTAGAGAGTTGGCAGCCTTAGTGATGATGCCAAGCAGGCCGATGGCAGACAGCAAGATGCAGGTAAATACATGTAATCCAGCAGTGTCGTCTTGACTGAAGCAGCCTGTAGCCACTCAGAAATGAATTAACTTGGAAGTAGTTGCACTATTCCACGTCCCACCATTGGTGCAGCAATGATCAAGTCCACGCAATTTGTTTTAGTCGCCAAAAGGATATGTGGAATAGACGAACCACGATGCACATTTTGATACTACTGGAGACCACTTATACAATTTTTTTTCTTGCTTCACAGTAAAACTACTTTGATAAAGCTTTACCAATTTGAAAGCAATACAGTGTGCTCTCAGAAGTGATATTTGGCATATTTTTACTAGGACCTCCTCATTGTTAAACCTGCGGATAAACATACGCCAAAACTGAGTTTTCTGCGAGCTCATCCTCATCTTTGTGCGTTTCTGCATGTGATATATATTTCTGAAACCATTTTGTGTACACAGTACGTGTCCTGAGCACTTGGATCACGTTAGCTTAAAGCTTTTGCTAGAAGCCATTTCTCTGAAAATAAAAATAGGCCATTTTGCCTATTTTTAACGGCCAATAGTAAACTGATGATCAAGGAATACAATTTTAGGTGTAAGGCCTCTTCATTCTTCTGAGAAAATTTTGTTATGCTCTCACATTGAAGAAACCGGTATCTTGGCTATGCTTTTTGGTGCCTTAGAACAAAATTCACATAGAACTTACGCCAGTAAAAATGTTTCACCTAGAAATATTTCACAAAATGATAATTTGTCTCATATTGAAGGGCCTCCAATTTTTCAAAACGATATCCCAAATGGTCGAGTGCAAGATTGGGACAGTTGGCATGCAATAGCCTTCTTAGAGAAATGGGGCATGGGGAGGGCCAATTAATTTACACTTGACATTACGCTAAGGTGAAATTATTGATTCACACAAGACAAATTGACAAGCATTCCATCCTATAGGTAGTTCCGTACATTTATTTATACTTTTTGCATATTTATTTACCTTCAGTCGGCTGACCTGCGTCTGTTTTCATAATCTGCTATGTGTAGATGGTAAGCTACAGATTTGTCCTTTGGTAAAGAATATTTTGGTGTTTATACATGTGGGCTTCTGTTTTTCAGGTTCCTGCGAAATTTTACCGGAGCTGTGCCATACACTTGAGCCAGGCCTCTTGGAAAGGACACATAATCAGACTCCACGCGTCAATGTCAGAGGATGCCAGGGATCAAGGCAACCTGCTGTGCCCCAGCATTCAACGTTTCGTGACCCTTCTACGTGTTTCACCTATTTCGCAGCTGTACCTCGGCTGCCATCTATCCAAACAGCATCACCAGCTGTGCCCACTTGTCGAACCATGGGCAAATATTGGCATGGAGTGTTCCCTGGGCTTGATGTTCTGTTTGCTCTTTAGGATTCTTAGCACATACTCCTGTTATAAGTTACGTGTTTTAGTACCGACTTTTTAATATTTCCTTTCTCTTGGAATTCTTAGCATCATCTTCTGCTATTATATCTGTATATATGCCTAGTTTCTCGTAGTTCTTTTGTACTTGTGTATGTAATTGATAGGTTCTTAACTCTTGTAATGCATAAGGCTAAAACGCTCATTTACATCATGTTTTGTTCATTTATTAATCTGCAGCGCTGTAAAACATTCAAGAAATTTAACACAACTAGCGCTCTATGGCAGGATAAATTCAAGAGCAAAATTGAGCAATTATTTGAAGCACCCATTATTTTTGAAAAAGGAAAGACCGTAGGAGCGTGAAAAGAAAACAGCATTATAGGAGGAAAACCTGGCTGCCCATCAAAAGTAAGTTAATAATGTGACTTCCTTTCAGTGCAATGATACCAGTGGCACTGGTGGACAACGTTTTGAGACCACAAACCCATGATACCCTTGGCATTCGTCAGCATGGCAAATAGGCTCGCCACACTTACGAATGCCAACGGTACTGTAGGTTTCATGCACACATTGGTTGTGTTACACCTTTTGAGAATTGCATTTCTCGAACATGAAGGTTTACAGCAGTGCTTTGAATGACCACTATATTTCCTAATTTTCAGTATTTATAATGCAAGAGTAATGGTACAGTTCATGTAAAAATTATTTTACAGGCTATATGCCTATAGATACACGCTTCTGATGACATAGCACCGACATGTGGTGGCAGGATGTATGTCTTTATTTCAAATTTAAATATTGCCTTCCAGGCCTTGGTTAGTCTACTACACTGAGAGCCCATGTACTAGAGGGAAGTGAATTAAACTAAGAATGATAAACAACAAAATATCTTGTTCGTGATACTAATTTCACAATCAGCAAGGTTCTATCTGCATTCATTTCCAAATTTCTGATATATTTTATAAGACTGGTTTCATTATGGTGAGAACAAATATTTGTTTATTGTCAACACAGTTGATGTCGCCAATTTGCACACCATGCCTTTACAGGCTAAAAATATAATGTAATAATGGGGTGTTTAAAGTTTTGCGCACTCAATGTTAAGGGACGCAAATGGTGGCATACAACAGAATGCAAGAAATTACAAAGGAATGCAACTAGGACATGAGGCTTTGTAGGCAGATGCTTTGGTGTGTTATTTCTAAAACTCCCTTAGGTCTTCCTGAAGGCATTGTCTAATGCTTTGGTAGAATACATTGGCAGTCACTTATTGAGGCGAAATGCTTCTCGAAACAACTTTCTAAAATTATTTCAATGAGAGATTTGAAAAAAACTGCTGCATATAGTTTTATATGCAGATTTTAAATATGTCAGTGGTTTTTGTGTAGCTGCTATATTTTTTTAGTTACGTCCTACACAGTGGCATAGTATCTGCGGGCACTTTAATGTATGTAACAGGTTCACAAGAATGATCGTGCTGTATCTTATTCAGCCCGTTGGAGACCACAAAGTGCCGATATCTACCCAAACAGCATGTAAAATTGCTGAAACTATGCAAAAAATAGGACACTTTAAATAATTTCAAAAGATATTGCAATTTCAAGTAGATTTTAGCATTCTACATACCTTGAAGAGCATGTATGCCAAATTTCGTTAGTATCGGATAATTGTAAGTGCATAAAGTTATTTGCATGGGAATGTGAAAAAATTATTAAGGAGTACTTAGCTTTACATGCATAGTCCCACTAAGTTTACATGTATGGATTGATATTGGCACTTTGCCATCTACAAAGAGCTAAGTTAGCACAATGCTTTTTGTGAAAATTTGATACAGAAGAAACTGCCAGCAAAGATCACTATACATTGCGACATTGTTTAAGACATAACTGAAGAAATGTAGCAGCTAAACAAAAATAACATATACGAAATCGGCTTAAAAACTCTCTGATTGGCTTAATTTTGAAACCTCTAGTACAAAAAAAAAAGTTGTCGCAGTTTCACCTGAAAGGTGAAGCATCAATTGCGATAGCAAATTTGTAGAGAGATATACGGAGTAATGATATTAGCTTTATCAGCTGTATAAACTTGGACATGCAGCAGCACCGGCAACGCGCCGAACTGTTGTCGACGCCGTCGGCATTTTGCCCGCGTTCGCTCAAAATGCGTGCGGCGTTGGTGACTGTTGCCGGAGCCTCTGATATAAATAGGCACTTGGTGCCGCAGCTAAACGTCGCCTCCCTTCCCTCCCCCTTCCCCCCCTCCGCCACGGCCTCTCGCGCATCGGAAGAAGGCGCGTTTGCTGTACATATATGGTGATTGTAAAGGAGGAAAGAGACGCCTACTTCTGCAGCCCTTAAGGAAGCACGGCGCAGAACGCGCGTTTGTTCTCCGCCGTGCGTTCACTCCCCGTGAAAGAGCGCGTCCCTCGCGCCCTTTCACTCGCACATACAGCGTTCGGCGGCGCGCGGCCACGATTTCATCTCCATTGACGTCATACGGAACCTCACGGCGACGGCGACGGCGACGGCGACGGCGACGCCGACGGCGACGGCGACGCCGACGGCAGAAATCTGCTTTTGAGTGTCCATATAATTGCTATCGCAATAATAAAAGAAAAACATGTTGCGTAGCATTACCCTTGAACACAAGATTTAATAAACAAAACGTGTCCTTGCTATACTCACCTATAACATAGCGACACAACTTCTATATAATCACAAGAACTTTATATGACTGACATGCAAATGGGTAGCACCTAAGGTAACCTAATGCATTTACTGAGAGTAAATTACAGCCGTTACCTAATCTGCTCTTAGGATGACTTGTGATAAGTAAAAGAAGCCTTACTCATGTCTCTACTTTCTGTATGTCTTTTAGCTCTTCATGAACCATGTGTATTGTATATTTACAGCTGCGTGTGTGCAGCTGAGTACAGTTTAGTTATCACCTGATCTGCTTCCTTCCTTGTCCTCATGATTCATGCGCCATCTTTGTCTTGCAAAATACAGCTACCAGTGCTACATATTTTGCCAGCGTGTTTGCTTTATGGCAAGTCTTGTATTAGTGCTTATTGCAATCAGTGAAATTGGTGGTGTTTTAAAAAACCTAGTCCCAAAAAAAACGTTTTTGTCAACTTCAATAAAATGTTTAGCTTAAATATTGCTGTATGTTTTTTGTAATATTGTCAGTTTTCAAGTTAGTATGCACTGTTGCAGATTGTATGAAAGAAAACAATTGATGCAAAACCTTTTAATATGGTGTTTTTCAGATCAATTTTCAACTCAAGCTAAGAAACATGCATGAGCTGTGTGGGACAAGTGCCAACAAGAGTACCATAATGTAAGACAGCTGTTTTTACTGTTAAATTAGATTATCGATTGCCAACCAGTTGCTGTCTTGAAACTTGTACCGCATAGATTATGTAATCTAAGTTGGAATATTGTTTTTATTGCACTTCATTATCTGGTTCTCCTTTTTGCACCAGTGTAGCCCATTGTTATATTTTATGCGTACATTATTTGCATAGGAGGTTACATCCTAAGTTCTAAATAAAAATACGTCTGAGAGAACTGTGAAGTAGCTTTAGCTTAAGAACCTTTTGACATTATAAAATTATGACTTGTGTTGGGGTGAATTGAATTTTTGCATGAGTGACATACTATTTTACGGTGTCATTATTGTTCAGAGTGACATTGCAGTGTCATGCACATGCAGCTGCAAGGTGCATATTGGGTGTTTCTTTAAAACTGTTTTGCTTGATTGGCCATTGATTCCAGTTTAATAGTAAAGAGAACTGTCCGGTGTTCATGGTGATTCTCTGCTGACTGATACATTTGACACTTTAAGAAGGGTGGATCGAATCCCGGCCGTGGCAGCTGCATTTCGATGGAGGCGAAATGCAAAAACGCCCGTGTGCTTGCGTCGTCGTGCACGCTAAATAACCCCAGGTGGTCAAAATTAATCCGGAGCCCTCCACTACGGCGTGCCTCATAATCAGAGCTGGTTTTGGCACGTACAACCCCAGAAAGAAGACACTTCCACAAGACAATAACAAAGTGATGGAAAATTCACTTTTAGTTGCTAACCTGCCTTGTGCTTTTTGACAGATTAGCTATGGAAGAATTATTATTCTAGGTTGTCTTTTCTTGATAGTCACTTTGCACTGTCGTCAAAAGTAGACTCATTTTGAAAAGCGGCTCGACACTGCCAGCCAAGAGTCGAATGACTTACATGGATTAGTTAGCTTACTATATTTCCAAGAGTCCTGCACCACGCACTAGGGATAACGCGACACATACTAATGGAGTCATCAGACTCATCAAGAATAGTTACCTGACTCCTTCAACAGTGGTCATGTGACCTATTATCTTGAGTCGTCTGACTCATCTAGAATAGTTAACAGACTCCCTCAGCAGTAGTCATGTGACCCTCTATCTTGAGTCGTCTGACTCATCTAGAAGAGCTAGCAGACTCCCTCAGCAGTAGTCTTGCAACCCTCTTGAGAGGGTCGAGGAGACTACTAGAAAGGAGTGTCCAAGACTACTGCGTGAGGAGTTAAGTAACCACCTTGTATACATCACAGATAGTCTTGGGACTCTCTGGCGAAAGAGACTTCGGGTGTCTCCTCCAAAGTGTGTCATATATGTGACGAGTCCAGACTCTTCGAAAAGAGTAAGGGATACTCTTTTTTTTTTCTTAGTGTGAGGGAGATAGAGTCGCCAGTTCCCCTTGTGCCCGGTCGCAAGATACGCATTTAGTACCGCAGCTAAACGTCGCCTCCCATCCCCCCACGGCCTTTCGCACGACCGTAGACGTCGTGTTTGCTCTCCGCCGTGCGTTCGCTCGCCGTGAAAGAGCGCGTCCCTCGCGCGCTTTTACTTGCACATGCAGCATACGACGCGCGGCCACGAGTTTATCGCCGTTGACGACGAGGACGGCAGGAATGCGCTTGGAGTGTCCCTATGATTGCTATCGCAATAAAAAAATTAGCCAGCTTTATAGACTGAACGTCGTGAAGGCTGATGAAACAGCGGACCTGGTGGCTTATAATAGTTTTTTTTACAGCGAAGCTGCTAAGGGCGCACTCTTCCATGGTGGCGTCCGGATGTAGAAAGAAACTCTCATTGGCCGTATGCTGTATGTGCGGGTGAAAGTGCGCGAGGGTGAGGGACGCGCGCTTTCACGGGGAGCGAACGCACGGCGCAGAGCAAACGCGACTTCCCAGTGGAAGGGCAGTGGTGGGCGAGGAGGGCATCGCGGCACCCAAGACTGTGCGTTTTGGCGCTGAGCCGTGCTCCCTCAAGGGCTGCAGAAGATAGCGCCAACCTTTCCCTTTCCCTCAAGAACCACTTACCTGTGCGCGCCCGCTCTCCCACTGCGGCGCATGCGCGCAGCGCTGCCGGCCTCTGCCGCCGACTCTCTCTGGGCTCTCGCCCGCCTCTCACCAAAAAGTGTCGACAATGGCGTTTAGCCGCTCCATCACGTAGACATCGTGCTAGCGCTCTTATCGGTTGCCCTTACGACTCGCCATGGCCCGGCCGCGTGCCGTTCGTTCAGAGGAACAACGCAACGAGTGACGGGGAACTGACGACTCAATCTCCCACGCGAAAGGCGGATAGCGGGAAGTCAGCGTGGGAGGGAGGGGTTGTGGCTTCTGTTTTGCGAGCAACTTGTACGTTGCGTGGCGCCGGACCCGCCGTGGTTGCTCAGTGGCTATAGTGTTGGGCTGCTGAGCACGAGGTCGCGGGATCGAATCCCGGCCACGGCGGCCGCATTTCGATGGGGGCGAAATGCGAAAACACCCGTGTACTTAGATTTAGGTGCACGTTAAAGAACCCCAGGTGGTCCAAATTTCCGGAGTCCTCCACTACGACGTGCCTCATAATCAGAACTGGTTTTGGCACGTAAAACCCCATAATTTTTTTTTGCGCGGCGCCGGGCGATGGCGCGCACCCTGCTTGAAAGCGATCTGCAACACCGCTCCTACCTTTGTATGCGCTGTGCTTTCGCCGCTCAGTTTCCGTTGAAGCGATAGACCGCATAAACCTTCGCCCGCTGCTGCTGGTGCGGTTGCTCACGCCAGCGTTTTCACAGCGGTTGTGTGCGGTGATACAAACAACGCGCAAAACTGTTGCCGACGGCGGCGGCTTTTTGCCCGCGTTCGCACCGAACGCGCGCAGCGTTGGTGACGTGTTTATGAAGAACGTGTCAACCTTTGCCGTACACCCTATGGCGGTGTACCATAGCGACCATAAGGCCATGGTCCTTGTGGTCACTAAATAAATGAAAACCACTGGATCATATATATTGCTCATTCTTTAATAGTTCAAATAATCAATTACACCATCCCATCTTAATAGTCATAATTGGAAATACATAATTCCCACCATAGTACAGTTTCGCTGGTCTTCCATCTTCACCGCAGTAGAAGGGCTGACAGTTAGTTTTTTTTGGGGCGAAGCTCCTTATAGTGGCACCCGTTCGTCCCCGTCGTCGTAGTAGTAGTGTGTAACCAGTAGTGTGTAACCAGTCTGAGAAAAATGAGAAAAAAAATTCCGAAGTTGTGTCCGTAGCGCGGAATCGAACCAGGGACCCCTCGCTTCCGAGCGCGCGGCGTTAGCCCACTACGCCACGAAGCGGACATGGACACACGCACCACGATGGCAATAAATACCCAACATTAACGAAAGGCCGCGTTTCTAGCACGTTTCTAACGCGTTTGTGCTAGCGCGTTACGGCCCGTGTCAGAAGCTGGTGTAAGACGCTGTGGCCTCTCCGCCTTACCTTCAACGCGTTTCGAACGCGCTGCCCAAAGCGGTGGCAAGTCAAGTTCAAGTCGAGGAGCGTTTATGAATACGGGGGTATACTCTCTCAGCAGTCATGTGATGGCGTCGGCAAACGCGGTGCACGTTCCGGCATGTGTAAATGGCTGCGTAAGACGCTGTGGCCGCTCCCCCTTACTAGAGAGTACTGCACGTTTCTAACGCGTTTGTGCTAGCGTCTCCTTAAGCGGGAGATCCGATGATTCCCTCCGGAGCTTCGCCCCATTTCGACAAATGCCCGATGTTAGTGTCAGCTGCATAAATTCACCTACCAAACTGCTTGCTCCTTGTTTTCTATGAACTTTGTTGTCCCTGAGTATTTACATTGGGCTTCCCGAAAAATTGAATTGTTCCAGTATTTCAGGATTTCTCTATTGCTTCCAGTCCTATATAAGACATACTTGTATTCACATATTCGTTCAACTGTACACAATATTTTAGCCTTGTCATGGAGCACTAGTGGTTTCCTGCGCCTATGTGTCGACGGCGTCTGAATCACTTGTACAGTAAACTACCCATGATTCCTTCAAAATTGCAAGGACTGTGAAAGCACCACATTCATTTCATGTGCATAAGGTGTCATGCGGCACCTACCACAGTGGTTGGTGGCAAGTATGCGTCCGCTTTGAGAAGAGTACTTAAAGTGAAAGGATGATCTTAACCAAACTATATGATTTCATTTTGATTCCAGGCACTCACCTACGAAACATCAGACGTTTCCGGAAATCCATCCTTATTGTATTTTGTGTAATGTAGTGTATGCTGCACGCCGCTTTTTATATCAGGGTGTGAATTAGTGCAACAGCTATCGATGTGCTTGCCGATCAAGTTTGGCAATGTTGTACACACTCAGTCAATGCAAGAAACAAAAACACCACTTTTTGGAGTCCCTTCCAGATGTTTATCCTTTTTCCTTCGAACAATATATGCGCTCAGCAAGTTATTATTTATTTATTTTGACAATAATAATAATGCTTATTACGCCTTGAAATGTGCGAATTGCTTAACGGCGCCAGCCCAAGTCAAAAAGGAGACTTGGGCTGTTGTTGGCAGCGAGTAGTGAGAAGTGCAAGCACAATAAATAAAAATAAAACCAAGCACAATTACCTGAAATGTAGATAGCTACAGAGTTATACGGGTGGTTGAGAAAACTAGAGAAGTTTTCTCGCAGTTAATGAACTGATTACCGATACTAAGGCAGCAAATGTTAGTATCAGTTAATGAAATAGAGATTCTTCGAATATAGTCGCTCCTAATAAAATGACCATACCTCGTGTAAGATATCAGAACAAAAAAAATGTCACAGTTTCGCCCTAAGGGCGAAGCAATGAATGCGATAGCAACACAGCAATGTCATACGAAGTAAGGTGAGCGGCTTTGGTAGCAACAACACGCAGAACTGTTGTCGACGCCATCGGCGTTTTGCCCGCGTTAGCTCAAAATGCGTGCGGCGTTGGTGACTGTTGCTGGAGCCTCTGATATAAATAGGCACTTGGTGCCGCAGCTAAACGTCGCCTCCCTTCCCTCCCCCTCCCCCACGGCCTCTCGCGCGTCCGAAGAAGGCGCGTTTGCTCTACATATATGGTGATGGTAAAGGAGAAAAGAGACGCCTACTTCTGCAGCCCTTAAGCGAGCACGGCGCAGAACGCGCGTTTGTTCTCCGCCGTGCGTTCACTCCCCGTGAAAGACGCGCCCCTCGCGCCCTTTCACTCGCACATACAGCGTTCGGCGCGCAGCGACGATTTCATCTCCAAATGACGTCATACGGAACCTCACGGCGACGCCGACGGCGACGGCGACGCCGACGGCAGAAATCTGCTTTTGAGTGTCCATATAATTGCTATCGCAATAAAAACAAGACGTAATATTCCACCAGTTGAACAGGCACATGCGGAATTAAAGAGCTACTGTGAATAAATGATTACATACAACGATTTAAAATCCAGACAAGCGCAAATTTTACACGCGGCAATGCCTTCTGACATATTTCCTCTTACACTACTCTTATAGTGTATTAGACGCACTTAGGATAGTCTCCGAAAGCTACATCATAGAGCAATTTTTCAAAAGAACAAAGAACAACTTACTCAGAGAAGTTATACTGAGTTGACACGATGAAATCCATAATAATAGTAGAAAGCCAATGCTTCTAATAGTGAACATTTCTGAAACATCGGGTAAATGAGTTACGTATGACTTCATCGTTTTGGTGAATATATACGCTCATGCGAAAGCCCTTCGAAGAAGTCGTGAGATGCGATGTCCTCTGCCGTCCATGAGTTTTGCTAGCGGCACTTTTGATGTAAACAACACAAAAGGCCAATTTTTTTATCCTTAGAAAGCCATTTCTGAAAACGTGCACCCTACAGCATTTGCAAGAGTGTTTTTCTAATCATACGTAGTTCTTTTCAGTTTAACGCGTCAGTGTACCTTTGTGTAAGCGACGTGTTTTTCTGCCATTACCAAGATGAGTTTTTTAAATTTATTTC